>NC_141321.1:33123926-33181426 GCF_037954235.1 Aulostomus chinensis | reverse complement strand
CATTAAATGGCAGAATTACGAACAGGTTATGAGTTCGAGTGCAGTCGGAGGTCCTCCAGCAGAGGGCTGTTGGTTGGAGGCAAGCTAGAATGAATTTATTCACCTTTGATGGCTTATTTTTACATCATTTTTCTTGCTTTTGGTGTTTTTTTTGTGATTAATCTCAGAATATCAGCCTGTACGCAAGAGCGAGCGTTGTAACCAGAATGGTGACGCAACCTGATCACGTATGAGTGACTGGCGCCATCTACTGTAGCTGCCAAAGCCACAGGAAAGTAGGAGGTCACATGACGTTGACAAAAGAGCAAAAAAATCCACATACGGAGGTAGAGGGAGCGGTGGATGATTGACAGGCTGTGCAGGAGACCGACCTTGGAGGCTATCGATTGACTGTTTTGATGATTGTTGGCGTTCAGCGCTGCTGTTTCCACATGACGCTTGCTGGCCAGGGGTGGGGTCCATGACGGATATTTCCCAAAATGTAACCGAATGATTTTGTGGCTGAGCATCACCTCGCCACGCTGGGTTGAACAAACGACTTACATCGCTGTATGGGACGGAGGACGACAAGGTCTACATTTTATCTTTGTAGAAGACTTTGTTATCTGAGCTGCTCAAGTGCAGTAAAAGTGAGGTTAAAATCTGATAATAAATATATCAGATGATTTATGTACGGGTGCGACTCCTACACAGTACGTGTCATATCGACAATATCTTTCAGGTTACTGTGCTGAAGACGAGAGTTACATTCATACATTTATTTTTGTGGTACATCGTGGAAAAAAGTAAGAGGTGCCTAAAAGCAGGCCAAGATGTCAGAGGTTTACTCCTTCGCCAGTGGTCAGCAGGTGGACAACCAGTTGAACGCTGCTACTTTTAGCGCTGCTCTAAACGTCGGGGTTTCAATTTCTGTCTCAAAGTTTGTGCTGGTGTCAAAATGTGTTTTGTTGCGATTGCAAACACGCCGTGTGTTTGTTTCCAGACTGCAACGGGTAAGAAGATAATCTACATATTTATAACTCTGTTTGATATCATTAATCTTATCTTTGATATATGCATTGGTGTGTGCGTGTGTGTGTTTGATGTGCATTATGCTTCATCTCAGCGTAAACTGCAAGTGAAGATTAAAGGAAAATGGGAATTCAGCAGAACGCACTTAGAGTTGATTTGCACGTACACACGATAAATGAAAACGCGCGCACACACATATACGCATTCACAAATTCAGTTCACTCACACACGTGCAGTGACTGAATCTTTTTCATATTTGTTTCATCTGGCTGATCTGTGTTTATTTAAAAATCAGAGACACTGCAGATGTCGGATAACCCTTGGCTTCTCTCCCTCTCTTTCTCATATTTAAATGAGCGTCATCAGCATGAAATACATCAGCATCTGTTTGCCACGATGACAATTTTGACAAATGATAAATAACTGAGCCCGACTCCATCGTAGAATTACAATCAATTAATCATCAAGCAAGTTAACTTTTGTCTCCTGCATCCCATCAACACGGGAGGTTATTCTCTTTCTCCCTCTCTTCGTTTCTGTCTGCCGTGATTTAAGTGAAGCCTTGAACGTTTGATATGACCTCAATCCAGGACCAGGGTTATTGAAGTGGATTCATTTAAAATTTAAAGCTTATATTTTGTTTTTTCCAAGTGCTCACAAATGGTTTTCTGAGGCTAGAAAAAAAAACAAAAACGTTGGTTCTCCCCTGCGTCACTTCTTTGTGTCGCCAGAATGCAGGATGAACCAGCCACGTGTATTTAGCTTGAAGCTAACGGTGACCGATGGCTAACAACAGCAGAACAGCTCAAAACATGTCTGCTTACAAAACGTCCAACACTTCGCTCAGCGTTAAGTACATTTATGCTATTTTCATTTTTTTACTGACGTGTCCTTAAAGACTCCCTGTTTTACCGTCTGTTGTAGTTTAAATGACACCATCAGTAATGAAATAAACATCAAACTATGTGGTATGAGACTTGAAACCAGCGTCTAAAAACTAAATTCACTGGGAAAACGTTAACTGAGTAAGTGAGTGCAGTTGCCCCCTGCTGGCTGTTGGAGAGAATGGAGGTGTCCAGCAGCGACTGGCTCCACCGGTGGCTCTCATAGCAGACGTCTCTCTCATATCGATGTCTGGTGCGGTGACGATCGTATGTGGTGAGCGAACACAGCCAGGGACACGGTGTACCGTATGATCCACCAATATTAGAGAACAATGTTCTTCAGTGAACGTTCCTGACCACCCTGCTGCTGAACCAGATGGAAGAGTCACCGCCTCCCCACGCTCCAATAAAGATAGTGTTCCTTGTTCTTTTAGTTCCTGCGAAGAGCTGATTTGTTAAATATTGTTCAAACAAGTCAAACTGATGCTGTCAGGCACAGCTGCTTTTCCAGCAGTTCTCTTTTTTTCTCTGTCGCCATATGTTGTTTATTTCTAAATTAGATTTCTAAATTACTTTCCAAGCGCGTCTCGTACAGCTGAATCACTGGGAGCTATACAGTAGAAAGGCATACAAAAGAGAACAGCATTTAATTTCACAATGCCAGGTTTACATGGAGGTGGCTGCATCCTGGCGCGCTGTTCGCAACAATGCGAGGCACTGCCACCAACTGTCTGATGTTATTTTTGAGGTGTAAACCTCAACACGCCTGTTTGGCAGCAGATGATGGGGTGTCTTCATTGTCGTCCTGTGAGGAAAATGAAGATTTTTGTGCCCACGATGGAAAATCTGTGTCGTATTAAGAGTGCTTAGAGGCGTGCGTGGAGGTTTGTTTGAGCAGACGGCTCCAGCAGAGAGATTACCAGGAGGGAGGGGTTGATATAGGGGGGCATCGGTCAGGAACTCTTTACCATCCCTAAAATTAGAGAGCAGACACTTAACGTTCATGAAACACTGAGGATTTCTTGCACAAAAGCTTTTTAGTTTTTCATGCATGTTTCTATTCATGTTATCATTATAAACTTACATACAACAAAATGCAAAAATGACAAAAGGACTTAGAAATCAGTGCCGTTTGGGTCTGAGGGGCTGATGGGGTTTGGGTCCAGGCTTCCTCACCTCTAGCCTGGTCGGGGTCTAAGTTTCCTAGGAATAAACAGTCTGGTGGTGCTTCTGCGGGTTCCCTTTGTGTTCACACATGAATTTTTGGACCCCTAAAGAGCTCCAGTATGGGCGGTTTCCACTCAAGCTAAAGAGTACGAGGGGTTTGTTCCGCATGATGTTGGCGGCCATTGTCGCTGTTGTGTGACCGCTACGCACACCTGAGTTCTGTACCTCACTTTAGAAACGCTGAACCCTGTTATCTAATCTTTTGCATGTGCTTTTAATGAGAAAACTGACCAGCCTCAGGCTTTTGCCCGAGGCAGCCGAGAGGAGATGGAAACGGCCATGAGAACTGAGCTCCAGTCAGAAAACTCTCACCTCTCATAGGTTATTGGGTTCCAGAAGGAGACAATGCTTGCGCAGGCCCAGGAACAGTTGGAGACTCCTCACTGAACATCTGAGCATCACCCTCAGCTGATTGGGGCAATCGTCCACTTTAAGACATCTTGACGACGCCTCTCACAAGAAAGCTCACATTTTCAGAGAAGTCATTATTAATATGATTATTATTCACAATTTCAGATATAAAGTTCTTACACTGGATGTAAAGGAGAGATGATCCCCAAGAGCTGAAGTTGATTCCCTCAAAGGATCTGATTCAGCTCTCACGGTTGAAGCTTCACAGCGGCGTTAAATCATTACAGCAATGGAGGTTTAGCAGGACAGCACAGCTAACGGGTGCAGGAGGGCTAGCACTGAGTAGCGGAGCTCATGTCCATCTGACTGTAGAACGTCACGTTGACGGCACCACCAGTACCTCAAGTACCACCAGTGCCTTGTCTGTCCATGTCAGAAATTCCTTCAGTGAAAGACGACGTGCACTAAGCCAGCTAGCTTAGCTTTAGCTCTCGCCAGTTAGATCATGTCTGCAAGCACCAGCGAGAGTGAGGAAGGAGCAGGAGACCATCCTGAAAAAGGAGTCCCGAGAGTTTCACGTGAGGCCAAAGACCATGTGAGAGAGGCTGACGTGATGTTTTAACATTTGTCTGTTATGGCAAGACTTCATGCCTACTCACCCTGAAAATGGCCGACAAGTCGGGGAGCTCCGCGGCTCGCAGCAGCTCTGGTTGCATCATCAGTCTTTGGAGATGGAGCGTAGTGCTGATACGATCCTGGCTGGTTCATGCTCAGGCCTCCCTAAATTTATGCAGATCAAACAGATTGTGGCAATTAAGAGAGAGCTTGTGTTTGTCTTCAAAGCCACGGTTCCATGAGCGTCTCAGATCTCTGACAGCACTAACCTCTCGCTCTCTCTCTCTGCGTGCGGCGCAGCTAGCAGAGCTGTATGATGTTTTTCCTCTTGAACAGACACGGTGAAGATTTCAGAGTGACACTCAGATGTTATAGTCAATGTTAAAAAGCCCTTCATGGGATTGCAGCAATCTATCCAAGCAGCGGGGCTCCCGGTGAAGTCTAAACGGTCCCATCTGCAGTGTTTTCGTGGACGTGCTAAACTGCTCTTGATGACGCGCTGCACCTGCCGCACTAACAGAAATGAGCTTTCACTTTCCTCTCACCGTCTCCTCCTCCACGGATGAAAACTACAAGTGGACCGGTGGGAGGAAGCGAACACAGAGGAGGTTTTCTCCCTGAGAGGAAATTCCCGTGCTGACCTTCCTACTGAGGGGCTCCTCCTTTGACCAAGAGATTCATTGACTCGTTCAATGGCATTGATATCGATGACACCACGATTTTGTCCACTGTGTTAAAACGAGTGTTTGTTCACACCAGAACGTCACCAACTCTTTTTTTTTTTTGGTGCTTAAATTTCTAACCGATTCACTTGTACTGAAAGACTTTTTTTTTTTATATATGTTGTGCATTCTAATTTATGTTAAATATCTTAAAAGATTAAAAGGTAACCAGTTTTTGAAAGATTCTAGTTGCTTTATTACACTAATATATTACTACGTCAGGGTCATAACATGCTGTTTTGCTGCTGTACTTATATTTATCATATCTTAATTGGTAGACAAGTTTGGTTTTCTCCCCACATTTAAAATATAAATGAACATAAAAACGAATTAAACAAAAAGAAATACATTTAATAACTGTCAGCCCACAAAGGGAAACATAGGCAGGGTTTCACTGATATATTTGGAATGCTAAAAGTGCACAAACCTTCCTAAACATAAATATTTATATAATGAAGTGAATGACAAGCAGGCAGTGCATTTGCCCCCTCAGGCATACATCGCTTGCACCACAGGCAATTAATTACTGAGCCCTTACCCACCCACAACTATTAGGAATTGTCTAATGAAATCAGGATTCATCTGGACGTACACCTGCAGACGTGTGTGTGTGTGTGTGTGTGTGTGTGTGTGAGTGAGAGCACGCATAAGCCCGTCTTAGTCTTATCATTAATGCAGGTAGACTGGTGGTCTGATGGGAGGATCTGTTGAAACAAAGAGATAAATGAATAATGCAGGAGTTGTCCTCACAAACACACACTAAATACACAAACGCAGGCTCGGCAATAAAACATGCTCTCTCAAAACTATCAGGGGTCCCCAGTGTGTGTTCTAGTGAATGTGCTAGCATGTGTGTGTGTGTGTGTGTGTGTTTGCAGAGAGGGGCTTAATAAGTTTAAATAAAGGGTTCCTTGGTGGGTGTGCTTTCTCCCAAGAGGCCACCGGGATGTTTTTGACAGGGCTGCCATGGAATGAGCAGGGTTTAAGTTTCGAGGGCGTTTGGCACGTGGCCCTGACCCACAGCTCCGCTACTCCCATCCCTCCACTGAAGATTCGTGAGTCACAAAGTGCAGCCATGTTGTGTTTTTGTGCTTTTGTCAAATATATAATATATATAATATTGAGTTCTGTCATGCTAGCTTTGCTGCCGCGGAGCTGAGAATGTGAAGAATATATTGTCATTTGCCTTGAATCCAGAGGGACACAATTATATTCTCACCTCTGCACTGGGAAGAAAACAAAGGGGGGACTTCTGTGAATGTAACTGCAACAAAATTAAAGACATAAATCAAATTGCTTCTTATTGTGGCGGAACATGTCTACAATATTAAAAAAAAAAAAATACCAACAGCTGAGTTCCGTGTCACTGCAAATATCGAACCGAACCCTAACATGGAAAACGAGTAGTCATTTCTGCAGACTCTGCATTTACTGATCACCAGAGATGTTATCCAGTCTTTTGTCATTCAGCCAAAAACAGGAGGGAATCAGTATTTACAGCACAGGTCACAAACCACAGAAGTAGCGACGTTAGCTCGGCCGTTGCCGATGAGCTAGCAAACGAGTGACTCCTCTACCGATCATAATTTTTAAGTTGTAATAATAACAGTAAAGAACTGCTGCTTTTTTTTTTGGATTGTGGTAGATCAAACCAAATGTTTCCTTCTTTCCCAATAAGCCCTCAAGTTTGGGAAATCACTGCACGTAAACACAAATCTGCCTCGCTAAGTTCAAAGTTTATATATAAGGACAGATGTGTGTCACCGGCTCAGCTGATGGTGTCACAATTTAATAGTGAAGAACAACCGAGATACGCCCGAGTCTTGTTATGAGTGGGGTATCTGTTATCACTTTACCCTGTGGTGTGTGTGTGTGTGTGTGTGTGTGTGTGTGTGTGTTTTGTCAGTTACAGCAGCTGAGCTTGTGAGTGGCAGCAGCACTTTAAGTGGACATACTTAGAACAAATATCCTGCTGTAGCAGTTGTTGCATTGCGACTCGATATTGGACTGATTCCAATAACTGTTGTCCTCGTTTATCACTCGGCTCAGACAGCGCGGGTCACCGCAGCGCCCGACTCATCCTGTCATAACCCCTCGCCTTTCTACATTCCTGGTTGTCTCCACCCAATCAGCCGCTCACCTCCCACCGTTTTCCCACCTCCTCTTTGTTGTCTTCTGTTCCGGTTCACCCGCCACGTGTTCTGGATTCCCCGCCTGAGGTTGAGGTCGGTATCCGGACCAAGGTTCTCTTGCCAGGATGCCGACTTCTACGTGGCACCAGCTGCCTGCACTCACCATCACACCCACGGCCTCACAGCAGCCGCATCATGTTGTAGCTAATGAGTACATTCATTTGGATACAATTCTACCACAAGCTGTCGCGGAGTGGGTGAATGCGTACGCTGACAAACATGCACATTAAAATATGGATGTTTATATTTCAGACTAACACTGACAACATTGTTCAGACTTTGTCGAGGAAGCCGAAAATTACTATAATTTGCCAGCGGCCATTTTCACATCCATCTTGGAAAAAGAGCAGCTCCACTAGAGCGGACAGAGGAGTTCAGCACTTTGCTTCCAGGCAGCAGAAAACTAGTTATTAGTAAGTTTCAGGGTTCCTGATTCATTCTTCCTGTGGTGTCAGTAGAATAAATCTGTCTAAAGTATTAAATGGTTTCACTCTGACCGGTCATTGTAAATGAACTGCTATCAATATTTCACTAAGACAAATCTGCCAAGGTTCCGATGCGCTGACCCACTGCCTGACGCAGGAGCCTCGGCTTCAGCTTCCGGAGCAGATCCGAATAAAACCGCAGATCTAGGATTGTTTTAAAATCACTTTTACTAATTGGATAATCTCAAAAACCAACAGATGGATTGTGATTTAAATTAGTGAAAAGACGGAGAATATTGCAGGGAACAAGTTATTACCCCCCCCCCCCGAAAGAGGAGCTTTCTGGTTAATCAATAAAATCAGCCGATAGAGTTTTACTGTTTTTAGCTGTCAGTCTCCATTAGCTTCAAGCTAAATATACGTGTCTGGCTCGCTCTGCATTCTGGAGTCACACAAACGTTGGTGCAGGAGGGCAGAAAAACAAGATCAAGAGACCCATTTGTGAGTACTTACACTTTTAGGGTGAAGTCCAGTAAAAATCACATCAGAAGCACTGACACTTGATGTTCCCCTAAAAGGGGCTTCATTCTTCCTCTTGTTAAAGAACCTCCGTTCTCAGAAAAGAAAGACCCCGAGTTTCCATCCATCCATTTTCCATACCACTTATCCATTAAGGGATGTGGGGCAGGGGGCGGGGGGTGAAGCCTATATCAGCTGACACTGGGTTAGAGGCGGGGTTCACCCTGAACGGGTCACTAGGGCCATCAGGAGCAACTGGGGGTTCAGTATTTTGCTCAAGGACACTTGGACATGGTGGAAGTGAGGATCGAACCAGCGACCTTTGGGCTGCAACGCAGTCTCTCTAACTCCGAGCCACGCCGCCCCTGTAAAATCACCTCGAACAGAAATACTTAAAGGTGCAAACACGTCCGTCTTCAATGAAATGCAGTTTTGAGTCTTCGGCGAGCGAACAACTCTGAGAAAATAAAGTCAAACCTGGAATGATTTTTCATTTTCTCCTGTTTTTATTGCAGCGGCTGCTCTGACATTCAGAGACAGGTGTCAGGCTCTCTGTTTGGTCCTGAGCATGCAACAGGCTCATGAAAACCGCTTTTATTTTCCCTCATCGTGTTTGTTTGGCCTGCGTATCCTGGACCGCTGCAGACGCTCCTCACAGTGATTATCAGTCTGAGAAACAGCTCACACTGATCCCTTTTCAAATACTCCTGAAGCGTGGCTGCTGCTTAGCTTTCCATATGTTGGACCGCAGCATTACTTCTGATCCTCACTGTGTTTCCTGCTCTTGCACATGGACAACAATGAAAGAGAAATAGTCGGGGAAGAGAAAGACTTGGCCCAGCACATTATTATTTTATTTCCAGGTAGTCTTTGATTAATCATCTGTATTTGCGATGATAGCTCCTCTGATTCCCAATTAAAATATTTCTTTTTTCTCTGTGTTTACTTGATTACATGTCTGCTCATTCAGATCATCAAACTGCGTCACCAAATAGCTGCAGGAAAACACTGAAGCCTGCCAGACAAGAGATGGAGGCTGGTGCGCGTTATCAGTCCATGACATGACCACTGACGGTTAATATCACCAGCGGGAAGATTAAGAGTCTGGTGAGTTACTTTGTGTCTATTAATGGATCAGAAATTTAGCCCAACAATCATTACATACAGAAACTAAATTCAAAAGAGGTCCAGTTAGAGAAACTGTCTCCAGGGGAAGGATGGGAACGCGAAGATGTCTCTCGAGTCTGAACAGCCTCGTGGCCGTTTCAGTGTCTGTGTGTAGTCAGGCTCTTCTCATGATACGTCTGAAGTTATTCCATCCATCCATCCATCCATCCATTTTCTGCCTATTCATATTCACTTTCTACTATTTTTTAAGGGTGGTGGGGGGTGGAGCCTATCCCAGCAGCCTTCAGGTGAGAGGCGGGGTTCACCCTGGACGGGTCACCAGTCCATGGCAGGGCCAACACATAGAGACAGACAACCATTGGCTCTCCCAGCCACGCCTACGGTCAATTTAGAGTCTGGATTAACCTGGTCCCTCTTGATGTCTTTGGACTGTGGAGGAAGCTGGAGTACCAGAGAGAACCCAGCAGGAACAGGGAGAACATGGAGACTCACCCAGAAAGACCCCGTGCTGCAGCCGGGGCTCCACCCACAACCTTCTTGCTGGGAGGCGACGCTGCTGACCACTGCTCCAGCGTGCCGCCCTGAAGTCACTCCTATGAAACATAATGCAGGGATGTAGTTTGGTGTTGTTAGCAAAAAAAAACCTGGTTGTTTTTGGCGAGACGGTGGAGTCGTTCATCTTTTTTTTTTTAACAAAACAACTTCTGGATAAACTTTATCTCCACTGGAAAAAAAAAAGAAAATGCAATGTTCCGTTCCTCATCCCAGAGGACTCTCCTCCGGAATCCTGCGATGTGCTCTTTACAGAAATGAACTATAAATCTAGCAGGTTGGTTTGTCCTTTTCCCTCTTTCATATCCATCTCACATTTTACTCTTGAAACACACTGAAGACATGTAAAAGTAAACTGATTTTATTCTGGCCACCTGGAAAGAGAGAGGAGGAAGAATCGTCCTGTCACGATGACTTAACACGAGTCACATCTGGAGTTTTTTGCAGCAGGACATTGTCTGTGTGGGTGCTCCCGTTGATTCGAGTGATTATTGACGGCACCTGGGGTTCCGTTCTAACCCCAGAGCAAGATGGCGCTCAGTCCTGCGTAAGCATCATTGCTAGTTTCAAGCCGGCGCGTACGACATTTTCACGCCAAGTTCCCCGGTGCAGGAGGATGTACAGCACATTTCATCAAATGAGAAGCGTTCCAATCACTAGACGGGATGTTGTAGTCTGAGTTTGTGACCATTTCAGGACTGTGAACGACTAAAATCACATATTTACTAAATGTTTTCACACGAATAATCAACCGCGCTGGCAAATCCATCATTGAAAGTGCAGGACTCGCTGATCCAAACTTCATGAGAGCCAAACTTGACCGAATAGAAAAGACGCTCTGATGTACAGTCGAAGTCTCAGCTGATGAACTTAACATTTGCATATTATTAGATATTTTTTTAACTAAATTACAATGAGAAATGTTAGGATATATCAAACTGTTCAAAATCATTTGATTTATTCTCCTTCTCTCATCTCACTACTTTTGATCAGTTGGTACTGCACAAAGTGCATCTGCGGAGAGAAGAAAAATCTGTGGCAGTGTCTTTTTACTGCATATTTCTACTGTATTCTGTACTTCTATACCCTGCCCTTACTGGCCCAGAAACTCATTTATCTCTTTCTTCCTCAGCCACACAGAAATATTCTCCACAAAGGTTAACAGCTTCTAGTTAGAGGGGCTTTGTGCAGAGGTTCCTCACCAATGAGCCCTCACAGGGACGATGCATTAAGACCTTTAAAGAGCTGTACCTGCTGCACGCTGCTGTCTTCAGTCCCACTCTACCAACGGTATGAGACTGCATTCTCCAGTCTTACCTTTGCCCTTTAATATAGAGAAACAGTGGAGGGAAGGCAGAGGCAGCCACAATAATTCAAAGAGCATTACTGTGTATTTAAGGGCAAACTTAGGAAATAAATTTGTCAG
Organism: Aulostomus chinensis; assembly: GCF_037954235.1. Taxonomy (NCBI): domain Eukaryota; kingdom Metazoa; phylum Chordata; class Actinopteri; order Syngnathiformes; family Aulostomidae; genus Aulostomus; species Aulostomus chinensis. Next base: position 33,170,374 of record NC_141321.1, on the reverse strand, counting down.
TTGTGAGACGTACTGGAAGAAAGTTTTCCCATTGAGCCCCTGTGACTTCTGAACTGACAGAATCTTTCTCTCTGCAGTCTCTCGAAGTTCACACCAGGGCTCGGCAGCCACAACTCAGAATCCAGATTTTGATGCTTTCACCAGAAGCGCTACATAGGAGCACGGTACCAGCAGGTTCTGTCACACGTGCTAGAACAGCAGTTGTAGAGAATATAAAGGAGATTTTGACGTGAGAGACAGCGATTTGTCTCAGGGCAGGAGGAGGGTTGATTGAACCTGAGTGCACGCTAGAATTTGTGGGTTTGCTTTACCGTGGAAGTCATTTTTTGCCTCTGCACTGGCAAAGGCCGTCAGCTGGAGGCACTGTGTTTTCGTCCGTGCTCGTTAACGCTGTATGTGCTGTGGAATTTCTTCAAATGAGGCCCAAATGTACACTGGGATGCAAAGATAAACTGAGAAGACGTTTGTGGTTTGCCTGGCATTAAAAATGATGGGCAACAATCATATTTCCCAGAAAGTTGGTGTGTTCCTTTTAGCAAGTAAAAGAACAAAGGTCAATGCAGCTTTTAAAAAAATAAAACATTGCAAACATCAACTGGGAGTCAAAAACGACCTGAAAGACCGCGATGCTGTATTTGGCTGCAATGGCACTCATTTCCTGCATTTCTACATGAAGTCCAGTCCTGGAAATCTTGTAACGAGTATCTTTATGAAATATTTTCCAAATCTGGCGCTGTATATTATGAAACACATCCAACTTATATTAACTCTCTCTTTCATCAAAATAAGATGTTAATCTGGTGTTGGCAGAGTTGTGTGTGTCCTCAGACTGCTTTAAAGTATTTTTATTTATTGGAACATGAAAGCGACGTATCGATGCATGTCTTAAATAAAAGATTCAACAATTTCCGCAGCGCCACACTTGGTACCTGTCTCAAAGCCATGTGTTTGTCTGTAAAACTTTTCTAATGAAGGTGCTACAGTTTGGCACAGTTTCCAGGTTGTGCCCTTGGGCCTCCTGCAACTGTGACAGAAGAGAGGAGCAGAAAAAGAGGGAGCAACAAAGAGATACAGCGGAGGTAGGAGAGAGAGAAAGAGGCAGAGGAAAGAGAAGACACAGCAAGAGACTGCAGCCAAAGTAATGAGCATTAGAGAAGCACAGCGAAGATGAAAAGACTATCTTCCATGTTTTATTCATATAGTTTGTTTTTAGCCTGTCAGCTCACATTAACTTTGCTGTACGTAGTCACACACACACTCACAAACACACCAACACACACACACACACACACACACACACACACATTCATAAGGACTTGCACAAGATGCTTTTTTTCCCTCCTGCACAGAACTTGAATGTGACTTTATAGGACAAATTGCTTAAATCCTGGTTGGTAGCCAATAACAAGGAACTACTGGGAAAATATTCTCATTTCCACTTTGATTCAGTAGAAGTTTCATTTTGATGAAAGATTAAATGTAAATAAACAGGAGAACGTTGACCGCACAACCATCCACCATGGAGAACTTAAGGCCACTGGCACTTTGGTCCTAAGACTGCCAGCAGTACTAAGTGGACCTCACACCCCTGCGCTTGGTGCATTGAGTGGATGGAAAGGGAGGTGAAGTCTGACGTTTAGACTTTGCGCGATGGCGCCCCCACAAACACGAGTCTGTGGTGTGATTACGCCGTTCAACAAAACCTGACGGTCTTCCCCGTAACCATCCTCAAGTTCATCAGGGGTACCTGACCTTGTCTGACATGGATCTGGTTGATCCACTAGGAAGAGCGGATCAAAACGCGTGCTGGAACTTTGCGTACCCCCAAACTAATGGGCTCTTCCTTGGCCCAGACTCCACCCCCTCCGCCAAGTTTGATCAAAGTCTGCCACGCAGCTCTTGTGTGAAACCGTGAGATGCGATTTCTGGATCAACAAGAAAGAATAATTGTTGACAGATAAGATATTTAATCTTTTGACCTTTTATTTCTTCTGTATTCATCCCCGACGTCGACAAACGCAGCCACCTACCTGCCTGATGACAGCACAATAACACTCATGGCAGAATAATTCAAGTCGCCCTCCAGTCAAAAGGGTGTTTTGCTTCTGGTTTCTGCCATTGAGGTGTCAACGGTGCAGAATGATGCATGTGTAGCGTAGGATGCTTGAAGGCTGTTTGAACATTCATCACGAAAGTGGAAATTTTTCTTGAATACACATGAAAACCAGATTATCAGAGGTAGGTCTGCATGCATGTTTTGTGAAATCATGTCATGGTTCCAATGTTAAAACAGTACTTGACCCAAAGGGTGTTTTTTTTTTCCTTTCGAGTACCAACAATGAGGTGTTTTGTGCTCACATACTTTTTTTTCCCCCTCTTCTTCGTGACTCCAGAATGCGGGGAGAGAAACGTTCTCTCTGTCTGGAGCAATCACGCTTCATTTTCAAATGTGTGACGGATAAAAGCACAGACGTCTCATCTTTGAGCAGAATCCTCCACAGCCTCCGGATGAGGCGGTTGGAAGGATCGGTTCAACGTTTGAGTCCATCCCAACTCAAACATCAAACAACTGAACCAATTCTCCTCCTTGCTGCACACCGCAGATTCAATACGTTTTCAGATGTTTTTCGAACCTCAGTGACAATTCACCTTTGCACGGCAAAATCAGTGAAATCAGCTTGACAATGTTACAAGGGATGTCTTTGTATCTCCATGGAACAAGTGAATCATCAAAGTCATCAAGTCAATGGCGAATACATGCACTTTGATACGCTACCATTCCTCACAGCAAACTGTTTGTAAGAAGTTTGTTTTTAATTACAATTTGCTTGGAATTCTCAGTTTCAGCAGCAGTGTAAACCAGTTAAACCCCTGTAGCTAATTGCCCCATTTAAGATACATAAAGTATATCTACCTTCACTCACTTTGACAGTCCATTAAACCTGTAATTTCCAGCTAATCACCAAATTAAAAGTCTGCTCCTCACCGTCATGTTGCGTGTCACAGCGCCACTTCAGAACTTTACTGGATTCAAGCAACAATGACGAACAGTAGATGACTCGCCTCGTGCCAGAGAGCGTACAGGTGGCCTGCATCATCACGTGGTGGTGGTGGTGCAGGAAACCAAAAGAGCTCCCACGGAGGAGGGGGGGTTAGGTAGCGGTCGTAGGGCAGCAGATCACCACGGGAGAGAGCTCATGACACCCTGAGAGTAGAGCAGGTCCAGCGCCAAGCTCCTGCAGTGAATTTACAGACAGAAAAGAAAAGAGAGGGACGGAGACAAAGAGAGAGAGAGAAAGGAGGAAGAGAGAATGACAAGGCTTCAGAAATCAACTTCAGCCTAATGTGAGCATTCAAGCAAACACAATACGAACACAATGTTCGTGCAGTATTGAGAATACCAGCATGAATACGACTAGTATCAATCCTAATGCTGATGCTAAGACGCTAAGGATGGCAGGTTGGGCCTCTTCAGGCCTGCAGCCTCCAGCAGCGGCAGCATCAGCCTGTGGTGCAACGCTCAGGTGATCGGAATAATGAGGCCAGATGGTTGAATTAGTGAGGCTCAAGCCAGTGACTAGAGAGGAGGCGGGATTCATGTTCCTGAGCTTGAGTTCCGATGACGTCAACAGGGGAAGATTTCCCTTTTATCAAGTTATTATTAATACCTTGTTCCTTCATAGATGGATTAAAAGAACTGGGCATATTTTTGAAGCCTGTTGTTATTGGCTGGATCCATGATCCATGAGTCGCTTGCTCCATGTTTGATGTCGCTGCAATATCAGCTCACAAAGCCGTGATTCCCCGCTCTCACCCGCCAGTGCTGGCTGGAGCAGACGCACCGTGGTCATATTGTTGAGTGTGTGCGATGTGTTGGGCTTCACACACTGCGAGGACTGAAAGTGCTCATGACTGGTTACTGTGATTATTATCAACCGTGACCCAACTTGGTGGTTTGATGTCTAAAAAGCTTCGGTAGGGGGAAGTTTGTGTGTTGTTCCTCCCCATCAGTTCAGAGATGCTGTGGACATGATCAAAGTCATTTTGGCTGCAGTTATTGGTCTGTTCCAGGTCACATGATCAGCGTTACCGTCGCTAGGGTTGCAAAAGAGGTTCCACGTAAATGTTTTAAAAGACCCAAGGTGTCAAAAGTAGTAACTAGAAATGGTAACTAGTTTCTGATTTGCTGCTGAGCTCATCTGATCTGCAGGGTCACAGGAAGGTCCACCTGCTGAGTGTGGAAGCCTGGAACACGGCCTCAGCTGTCGTTTTAGAGGGACGGTACAGAAGGAGGCACGATCGGGTCCCTAAAACCGTCACTGAAACCATCAGGGTAGGCGCTTTGTCAGAGCTGGAGAGCCACAGAACACCTGCAGGCGCCTACGCTCGTTCTCAGTGGCCGATCGGATCGTTCACCAGCGACTGAATGGACAGGCCGCGATTGTTAGCTTGATGCGGTTTCGCAGCCTCGGCGGGACGGTGAGGCCGAAGCATTAATGTCGCTATGTGGCTGTAGCACAATTATATCAGGTCAAATCTGACTGGGAATAAATATGTAAATAAATACCACACCTTGAGAAGTGGAGTCACACAGCGTCATCAGAAACAGGTTTATTTAGTTACAAACGCAAGGTTTCACGTGCCAGTCCATTGGTGATACTGGTCCCAGTGACCCAGACAGATTAGAAACTTGGACCACTCCTGATATGGTTCCTTTTTTATTTGCATCATGGCTTTTTTTTTTCAGCAGGCTGGGTGGCGAGCTGGGGGTCTCTCCCTGGAGGTCTGGGGATTTGCACGCTCACTCTCCTTCTGGACAGGAGGTGGAGTGCGATCCACCTGCTGCTGAAAGACCGGAACCAGCTGATGATTCCAGGAACGTGATTGCAGATGTGTCCGGAGGCATCAGCAGACTTTCGCTCATAAAAACTGGATCATTTATGAAAAAAAAAAAAAAAAAGGGCAGCAGACCTCTTTTAGAGAATTCTGAACTTTTACATATCAAAGCGTGGCGTCGCCTCGGTGACCTCTTCATGACTCCAGTTTGGCATAAAACAAAATCTAAGTCAGCCAGCAGTTGCGCGTTTCTCTGGACGTGCTCAACGTGGAGAGGATGTCTGCATCCGTGACGGGGCTTAGATGTTCTACTTTCATGACTCTGATTGGCACCTTGACGAAATTCCCAAACAGATTCAGACTTGATCTTCATGAGGAGGTCTTTTGGAAAACTTGTCCAAGACTTTGAATTGAGTTGTGCAGACTTCCGTGATCCCCTCCAAGCACCGACTGCGCCTGCTCGTTAATCAGAACACTCTTAGGAACCATTTCATGTCCAGTTTCTCGGGGAAAGCTGCATTCAGATGGATTCATTATTGCGACCACGTCAATATTCTCACAAGAATTCTGACATATAGACAGCTCAACTATTCTCCGAGGATTCTCCAGACGTTCCTTCTTAAATTAGTCAAAACTGTGCATCTTTTGAAATATCATGCCTTTCTGCGGTCTTTTTTGATTGGTAGCCAACTCTGCAGAATCTGGCAGCTGCTTCGCTTCGTAAACTGAGGCGCAAGCCCAATTTGGCAGCCTCGCGTGTGTGAGTTTCTGAGTGGGAATGTTCGGTCCTCTGGTAGACGGGGTTTGAATGACAAGCCAAGGGAGGGTGGAAGTCTGCAGATAGAGTTTGTCTTAATGTCTCCTCCCTTTTTTTTTTTTTTACTTTCCTTTTCACATCTAAAGCCTCCATGTGCGCCTACAACACCGCCTCAGGATAGCACAGCACTTGTGTGCCTTCGGTATATTATTTTGCTTGGCTGTTGCAAGAGATGCTGCAAGGATTTTCCGTGTGTGTGTGCGTTTGTGTGTGTGTGTGTGAGAGAGAGAGAGAGAGAGAGAGAGAGAGAGAGAGATGCGAGGGGAGGGTTATCTAGTTGCCTAAGCAGGTTCTCGCCGAGCATCTTAGCCTGATAAACAGAGAGATTGGAAGAAGGTAGCAAATGCCTTCAGGAGAGAAATGCAGTGGAATCAAAACTCACTCTCACACACGAAATGGAAACACAAATCACATACACACACACACTTACCAGTAAACCTGCAAGTAAGAGAAACGCACACTCATGCGCACACTCGTGCACACAAGGGTTCTTTATCTATGAGTGCCACCTGGCTGGCAAAGGTTTAGTTTAACCTGGCAGACGGCCCAGCTGGATGATCTGTTGGACCGAGAGAGATGTCGACGGGGAAAAGAGGAAAGACAGAGGCCAGACAGAGATAGAAAGAGGAAACACACACTTTTTTAAAAAAAAAGAAAAATTCTTTAACAAAACTGAGGGAAAAAAAAGATAAGAAAGGCCAAGCCGAGGGAAACAAGAGATGGAAGAGTTTAGAAGCAGAGAGCTCAGCGGAGAGCAAGGTGTGAGACAGAGAGATCAATGACCCAATGAAGAGAAAGGGTCAAAGATGAAAGAGAGGCGATGAGCGGGGGGGGGGGCGCGACAGAAAGAGAGAGAAGAGGGAGTGTGGCAAGGATGCAAGCACAAAAGATGAAAAGGCTGGCTGCAGGAGGGAAGTGACAGAGCGACGCTCTATCTATGGAGATGAGCAGAATACAAAGTGAGAGATAAGTGTTTGTATAGCTGCCGTCGCTGAAGGAATCAAGGGGTCCGACAACATGGGACAGCGGAATTGAATGAAGGGTGGATTTGACCGTTTAAGACCAATAACCCGGGGGAATTCCAGGGCACTTTCCACCGAGCGATAGCTGCCGGCAGCACACTGGAACATTGTATTCACAGGTGGCACCAAAATGGGTCAACTCAAAGACTGCGTGGAGGAAAATTTGGGGTTTAATTAGGAGTGGCTGTAATTAAACATTCTATTTCACAGCAAACAAAAATGCTGAATGCTGGAGCGGTGGACTCGTTGACTGTGAATGAATGAAAATGCTGATCCGTTCCTTTCGCAGGCTCAAACCTAAGCAAGTATGTGGTAAAGGGCAGGAAAACAACACCGGCTTATCAAAGGGTCACAGAATGCAGAGACAGACCGACCTTTTAGAAGAACAAGAACAGCAGTTGGGCTGCAGTGGAAACTCACACAAGGAAACTTTACGGAAAAGTGACACGACTCCCAAACAGAACCGCAGTTCTCCCTGCAGAGGGAAAATTGTCGAGTCACCAATGGTACATTCAGGGCCCGGAGAGCAGCTGCACGCGGGTCGATGTTCGGACGACTCCGGACCACTCCGAGTGTCGAAGGGACACGCCTCTTTTCAGCGACACGCAAAAACATCACGTCCCGCTTTTTTTCACAGTCTTGAGTTTCTCGGGATTCTTGAGTTGATCTTTTTTACTTAGAAACATTTTAGCACATTCAGGGCCACAGTTTTTCTCAGAAACTTCTTGGAGGCTTTTTTTTTTTTTTTTCCTCACAAGGATTCCATTTAGATTTATGAATTATTTAACTCTAATAACTGGTAGAGTTGTTGTGTTTTATTAAAAACTAACTGCTTTAACTCTTCAGGTGAGTTTCCCTGACTGCGCCTTGACAGCCAGTCGGGGTTGATATCCTCCGAACGCCACTGACCCACGAACGTCCTGATGTCCGGTCCTTGAATCAGACATGGCGGTCGACGGCTAAGCTGGCTGGAACTTTTCCAGAGTAAAGATGGTCCTGGGAGGAAGTTGGTTCCAGGACACTGTTTGTGAAACATATACATTAAAAAGGAGGACAAAAAAACTAAATGAGTCAATACAAAAAAATTTTTTTTTTAAAGCATCAGCTTGTTTGAAAATGTGAGTTTTTCATGAAGCGTTGATTTTTTTTATGACAGTGGAGGCTTTGATCTTCTCTTGATAAAATGAAATATTCTTGCCTTGAAAGCTCGGTTCATTTCAGGATGTATATTAACTGATTGAACACATTTGTTGCAGCTGCTGTAGCTTCCCCCCGTCTGGCCTATCGGCTGGTTACCCCCCCCCCCCCCCGTGCAATCACTCTCGCTGCTTCCTTTCTTTCTCCATCTCAATCAAAACCAACCCTCCACATGCCACCCTTCCCTCCCTCCCTCTCTCTTCAGCCCTCCCTCATTCTCCATTCCTGTCAGCTCTCCCTTCTCCTCACGTTTTTTTTTTTTTGTGTGTGTTTCCTGTCAATTCATTCCCAGCTTTCCCTCTTCACTCTTTGTCTGTTTTAATTTACAATTCAAAAGGAGCCGGTGCAGGCGAGGAGTGATTATTGCCAAGGTGGAAAACACATATAAACAGAATCAGCTGGGCAAATGGAGGAACTGCAGTTCAAAGTGAAACTATCTCTCCCAATTAATCTCCCAGATTTCAGACTAAACCAGGCGTTGAGGCAGCGCCGGCGTGACACTTGGTGGACCACCGGCGTGATGTAGGTTGTGAACTGCAACCTTTAATCCAGAAGGTGGCGGTAATAAAAGCTACAGGCAGTTCACCAACCACCATTAAACACCAAATGAACGGCAGGGGATTCTTAACCGCTCCCTCTATCTTCTTCCACGCCGACTCCGAACAAATGGACACAAGCAGAAGGAAGCTGTCAGTGCTTTTCCATGTCGACACCAGTCTCCTCAGCACAACCCCAGGAACACGCGCCTCCTGTGGGCGTTGTTTGGTCGGACCGCTGGTTTGGTAGCGTGACGTCAGGTGGAACTGAACGTGGTTCAACTGTCCTGAGCTGTGGTGCTGCTGCGGCGTCAGCCACTCCAGCAAATCTGCACCAAATCCATAATGAATTAGATGTTTGTCTTATTAAAAAAAACCCAAACATTTTTAGTTCCGTAATTCTGTGTTTGAACAATAATCTCTCCCACGCCTCCACCACACTGCAGCTGCTGTGCTCGTGGAAATCTACAACCATGGCTGCTTTACACTGAGGTTTGTTCAGAAGAGGAGATCTTCCGTTTCGTTGGACATGGAAGCAAACTGTGGTCCAGACGTTCTTTCAGGACTGTAAAAGCCAGACACGTGAAGAGACAACAGCAACATTTCACTTTGGGGCAAGGTTGTTTTTTTTTCTCTTTCTTTAAAAAAAAAAATGGAATTAATGTTAATTAGTTAAAGTTTAAATAATCTGCCACCGGCTACATTTGCTAATAATAAAAAAAGAGAATTAAAAGATGGTGATAAGAGATTTGTTCTCGTCAAAGCCAAGACAAACCGGGTATTTTGCCAAAGTCTAATTAGATCCAAATTGGAAGCGGCGACTGTATTGTGCTGCTGCAGCTAATCATCATATGACCAGCAGAGAAACAATAGCCTTTGTATTTCAGAGAATGTGCGGTCGACAGATAGTTTCCTAACCTTTTTGTTAACCTTCTGAAAAATCCAAATCCACTCCCGAACCGCATAAAAAAGAAACTGCACCACGTCTGGATCGATGATGGCGGACCTTATTTATTCAGCAATAAACAGCAAGCACCGTGTTGCCTTTTATTCAGTCAAAGCAAGACTTTAATGCCTGTGAAAATGGTCTTTTTTAGTACTGTTTTTACACAATCAAATGTCATGTTTGTTGTTATATTCCGAGGGGAAGTTTCCCAGCTGGAACGATACGGAAGGTGAGCGGGAGACAGAGGCAGACACCAGCGGCAGGGACTGAGAGACAATCCCGCCCGTGGGAGCTCAGCGGACGGAGTTCAGAACGGCATTGAAATCAAAGTCTGTGTGCGTGCGCGTGCATGTAAGCAGGAACAAGCAATTACAAGACAATATTTTTCCTTTGACATGGAGATTTGATACGAGCCCAGTGAGAGCAAGAGAGCAGACGCTGGACAAACAGGGAAACGATAATGACAGCGAGACACACAAACACAGACCGAGGACAGAAGTAGAATGATAACACTCGCTCCCGTCCTGCTGGATGTTTGGGTGAAATCTGCCCTGATTTCAGACCCATCTTCTAAACCACACTCACCGTGACGACTGATTTGTTTTGCTGGGTTGTGTATTTTTGCAGTACGGGTCTCTTACACTGTAATGAGCCTCGGCGGGACGCATCTGCAAACACTCGTGTGATGGAACGGCGAGTTCTGCCACATTTAGATACCAAGGATGGCGTTTTCCTCTCAGCCTGGACCGCCCAGACGGGCAAAAAAAAACAAAACCCAAACAAACCTAGTGGAGAGGCACTTTTAATTAATTGCACTGACCCTCACTTCTGCTTTTAATTTAACTTAACAGCCATAATAACGGCAAGTTGGGAGAAAGTCGAGGCTTGCTAGCCCAGAGGCTAGCTCATGCTATATCTTATTATTATTATTATTATCATCATTATTATGTAGGGGGTATAGGTATTTATTATAGCTCTGATAATACTTTGATCCCTCAGCCAGGAAATTCAGGTCATCGAAGCTGAAAAGTACAGTTGGAAAAGGAAAGTGATTGACAGATAGAACAAGAGGTCGAGCGGCTGTCTAGCAACCCAGAGGTCGCTGGTTCGATCACCACTCCCCACGGTGACCATGTCCAGGTGTCCTTGAGCAAGATACTGAGCCCCTAAATGATCCTGATGGACCTGCAATGGACTGGTGACCCGTCCAGGGTGAACCCCGCCTCTCACCAAATGTCAGCTGGGATAGACTCCACCCCCCACCCCCACGACCATGAAGGGCCAAAAATATATTACATGGAATATATACGTGTGTGTGTGTGTGTGTGCATGATTACAAGTATAGATTATGACACATGACGGGTGACAATTTGATATTCATCAGCATACAGGAAAACTGACCTTAAGTAGATGAAAAATAGTGCAAGAAACCGCTATAAGGAGAGCTGTGACCCGGACGCCATCGCAACATTCGGTAGTAAATTATACCACGATCTGGTAGCGGAGGGGGGCTCGGAAAAAAATGTCTCACAGATGTGAATTGTAAATAAGAAATATTGACCTTTTCTTCCCAGGCTGAGCCTCCCAAAACACACACACACACACACACACACACACACACACACACACACACACACACACACACATCTACCAGGTCAATAATAGCCTGGGACAGCCACAACCTCTATGTAACAAGACGGTCAGTTTTGATAAACAAACAGCACGATCGATCCCCCCCCCCCCCCCCCCCCCCGCCGCCGCCGCCCCTCAATATGTATAACTGATCCTCTGATAATCATCTGGACATCCACAGTCACACACTCTCAGACCAACACACTCCTCAGAATGCTTCACGATGCGAGTGTTTCAGTCACTAAGCCTCCGGAGCCTCAAACATCCAAGAGCATGAACAGAAATACAGTTTTCCTGACTTAAATTGTTCCGATTGATCTTCATTTGGCACAAACTCGCTAAATAAAAAAGTTTCACATTAAAAGCCTTCAAGGAAAAAAAAAAAAAGGGAGGAATTATGTGCCAGCGAAATATAGGATTCATTTTTGAGAAAGGAAAAATACATTTTTGATTTCGAGCACTATATTGGAGAGTGTGACACTCGGTGAAATGGTATTGTACAGTTTATCAGGGGAGCTTAACTTTAGCTTGCAGAGCCACCTATAAAACACCAGAGGAAAATCCGCTCTATGTTTTTAAAACGTCAAGTTTGAATATGCCTCCAATTATCAATTATATATAAATATATCTCCATGCTGAAGCGTGTTCTGTTACTTCTAAACTATGTATGCTAATATGCTAGCATTGCAGTTAGCATCAAGTTAGCTTGCTAAAAGCAAACCCAAAGTTTGTGAGACCGCTACCTTTTGTTTGTTAAGATCACCGCTGCACTTGAACACCGTTTCTACAAGTTTTGACGCACGAATGCAATCAGTAGATGCACAAAGTTAACATGAGCAAACTGTCGCCTGCGGCACAGGTTTCTGCTCTCGCTCTGTTGCCCACGACAACCTCTCCCATCTCCTTTAGCCACTTGTTAGCAGCTGCTGTTTGTAAGACACACATACAAGCACTGAAATTCAAGAATGTCACATTGACTGACATATTTTGTGCTGCTGGAAGAAAATAATGAAACATATTCATCGTCCGTCCTCATTTCAGGCTTTTAACCGACAACACACAGACTCTGACGCGAGGGATCCAGGCCTCTCGGATGCTAACTAAGTCATTCCTACGCTGCTCTACGACCGTCAGGACACGTGAGGAAAACGTGCTTTGATGCCAAAATCTCCGCCTTGCTAAATGTGCATTTACTAAATGTTGTAAGTCCCTGCTGTGTCTATTATTTTGTTTTTAAGACTTTAATCTCCTTCTGGAATCGTGCACTTTCATTGCATTTTAAGCCCGTTTCACATGGGATTAGCGCCCACTACCTGGGGAACCGCAGTCATTTGTCATAACTGTGAATGTGGCCTGTGTGTATCTGCCATGTCTGTAATTTGTAAACTGAAGACGATCTAATTACCAGGAGGTGGCTCGGCTCAGGTGGTCGAGTGGCTATCTAGTCAGCGGAGGGTCACTGGTTCTACCCCTGGCTCGCTCAGAGACCAGGTCCAAGTGTCCTTGAGCAAAGTACTGAGCTGTAATTGCTCCTACGAGCAGGTGCTTTCCTTCGCCTTCCATTACTGCATTAGTGTGTCTGAAAGGGGTCATTAACATAAAGTAGAGCAGTTTTATGACACGCAGAGAGTTTGGCTCATCATTTCACGAAAAGCCTGAAGTTGCATGTTAACGCCACAACTTTTAACAAATTAATATCAGTTCCCTCTCTATTTTGGAGCCAAAGCTTCATCAGTATTCTGCCGCTGCTACAGTATTTAAGTTTGGGCAGTGGTTCTGGATGGAAACTGGTTGATGTGAAGAATCGGCTTGTCTTCAGGATGGACAGACTCATACAAAACTCAACAGTCTCTTTATAAACCATCACAGTCAGCAGAGCAACACTTTGATAAAAAAAAAATGCCTAAAAGAAACTTTTGCTGCTGGAAAAGCTCTGTTTTATTTATCTTCAAGCTGCGGGACTTTCTCTTTTCAAGAACTCTTGTTTGGCGGATTGTAGTCGCAAAGCGGAACCCGACGACTCCCCCAGTAGGAAGAGAAATATCACCAGCCGTCACGGGCTCGCCGACAGAGATGATCCGTTACCATGATTAATACATAGAATATTAACTGCGCTTGAACATACACAATTACTTCTCATTCTCCAACTATGCATATTGCAAATGTATCATTACTGCTGCTTGAGAGGAATACAGATTAGAGTCCTTGATCAGAGCATCAGAGCGTCTGTACTCACTCTGTAGTGACGCACTGATCTCAGGGTGACGCTGTGAGCAGAGATGATGAAGTGTTTGTCCAAAGCCTTTCCTGCACCATATATCACACCCTCGCTGTTCCAGAACACTTGTTTGTTCCCTATCCAGCTGCCTCAGCCTGTGCCGGGTGACTCTGGTCCCATGCTTCGTTAGTCCCTCCTAATTTCGCGTAGCTCTTCCGGGTCTCTCATCGTCCCAGCACCAGACCCCTTGTGGTTCTCTGATCCAGGGATTCCCATTTCTGGTTCACATTCCTGTATTTTTTTTTCCAGTTTTCCTCACCACTTTGCCTCTCCTGCTGGGTTCCCTTTTTTTCCTGTTAGTAAATGCTGCTTTATGTAGGTTATCAGTGCTTCTCACGTTCTTTGCTGGTGTTGCCTTCTCTGACTCTCTTGGTCACGTGTGACCAGTAGATACCGCACCACTTTGTCCGTTTACGTTCTTTCTGAAAACCTTCCATTTGGTGTTCCGAGGTCAGCGGCCCCTCCTGTGGGGCGTCTTCTGCTGTCTCGTGGCTCCAGCGAGGGTTTGGTGTCCAGTATTCATGCCCAGTCGTCTCTTCTTGCTTACTGCTCCAGTCCATCCTCTCTCTGCTCGTGTTTCCGCTTCCTCGCTGAGTCCGATTGGTCGCTCCCGCTGAGACGTAATCTTCGTGAAGGTTAGAGATCTTTTAATCTCCTCCGGGTCGTCAGCAGTGGCCATGTCTTGGCCCCGTGTATTGCTTCTTCCGTTTTGCCTTCCCTCTTCACCTGGCTGCTGCTGAGGCCTGCCGGTGGCGGCTGGATCTCACACCCCAGGCCTCAGGGAATGAAATACTCCAGTTATTGATGACATAGAGAAAACCGCTGAGAACAAAATAACGAAAGAACGATTAATGGAAAGCAGAGTCATTAACCCACTGAGGACTGGTAATGGTGGTGCGCGTAGTGATTTCACAGTATAACTGCAGTAGTAACTGCCCTCTCAGAGTACTGCGCATAAAACCTACCGCCAGCGAGGTCGAGCAGGCTTCCATAGCGGCGGCCAGCTTGTGCGGTTTAACGACCTCCTCAGTCTGTTGGTATTCTTGTGTGTAACCCAGAGCAACGCCGCGAGGAGCTTTCAAGTTAGGGACTCCTTGATAACACCAGGTTGTCACCTGACCTTCAAGTCTTGCTGAGCCACTTCTGCCCTCACGCGCCGCCATGTGACACCTCCTATGGTTTGTTTCAGGCAAACTGTGGACTTCAGTCCTGACCTGAATTTGGTCTAAATGCGTAGTTTCATCTTTCAAACTTCATTTCTTCGAGCCCTCATAATTCAGTGTGACTTAGCAAGATACAGTTTCTTTTAATCTTCGGATACTTGGGGGGAAAAAGTAATTTCCAAACTGAACATTTGCTCATTTCCTTTTTATTAATATTATTCTCTGATTATATTCCTGTACTGCCTGTTGTGCCTGTGAACCAGTAACAGCAGCCGCGGCTTATTGAAAGCTGGCTGTTAAATACGACGGGCAATTATGCAGACTTTGGTTTCATAAATCAACGGGAGAGGTTCATTTTAACGCGCTCCCCTGCATTTGTTCCCCACATTGCTTCTCCTCAGAATGCATATTAATTGGGTAAAAAATGCAAGTCTTCAACTCAGTTGTCACCATTACACATCTTTAATAAATATGAAATTGGCCAATTATCATTGGTGGGATTCATCTTCAAACAGCTGAGCTGAATTTTTCCAGTCAGGCGCACAACTGTGGGAATGAAGCCACGTCTACACATACTAGAAGACCAGTGTGTGTTTTTGACTGCTGCTTTCCTCTGATCCTGGGCCTGCCAGCGCGTCACACTCTCACTCCGCTGTTATGATTCGCTGGCTCCTCCATATCGTAAGACACAGAACACATACATACAAGGCAATGTGACAAACAAAGCAGAGGTCTCTGTTTCACTATCAGAGTACATCTAATATATTCTACCTATTTAAAGGACTTGATAATTTGGAGGAAGTTTGCGTTGGAGGAGTGGTCCTCAGTGTGGCCCCCCATCAAGAAGGTTGTGGGTGGAGCCCCGGCTGCAGCACGGGGTCTTTCTGGGTGAGTCTCCATGTTCTCCCTGTTCCTGCTGGGTTCTCTCTGGTACTCCAGCTTCCTCCACAGTCCAAAGACATCAAGAGGGACCAGGTTAATCCAGACTCTAAATTGACCGTAGGCGTGGCTGGGAGAGCCAATTGTTGTCTGTCTCTATGTGTTGGCCCTGCCATGGACTGGTGACCTGTCCAGGGTGAACCCGCCTCTCACCTGAAGGCTGCTGGGATAGGCTTGATGGATGAAGTTTGTTTTGGACCCTAAACATCGCCACACAAACACACACGATAGCTCACAGGTACAGAGACACACCTGGTGACCATGGCGACAGTGCGCCACCTTCATGACCAGCGTGCCGTGACACGTCGCACAACACTCCCGGTTGATGTGTTATTAAAAACCCTGACACACTGCACATTGCAAAAATAGCTCAGTTGCAGCCCTGTCGTCTAAATCGGCTGTTGCGTTCCAATCCTGGTGCGACGGTGCGGAACTCTGCCGGGTCTCAACTCAACGGTTTGGAACACAAAGACAGAACTTTTCCTCTCTGACTCGGACATTCATGCCTCACCTCTGTGGGCTTGGTAGTTCATTCACCGGTTCCTCCTGGAACTGGTTTAAAGACATTATCACTTGTTGCAGGCGGCTCCATTTTGCGATCCTTTTACTCTTCGTGAGCTTGTTTCACTGTTCCTGTTTCTCACCTTGTGACCAAAGATGATCGATTCCCTGCCACGTGATCTCAGGACTGATTACTCAGTGTAGTGTTTGGAAAAAAACATTCACCAAAAACCTCATTTCACCACACGGCATCGCCTGTCCCTCCACTTCATTTCGCCGTGGACCAATTGTTGCACTGTCTTTTCGTGCCCTTCCATTTCATGGTGTGTTCGGTGCTACGGAAGCCATTCTTTTCATGACCATTTCATAGACAAACATGCATTTATTAGATTTATGCCAGCCAGTTTAATGCTACCTATTAAATTAATTACCCAAGATATTGTGAGGTTTAATTGTGAGTAAAAATGTACCTCAACATTTTCTCACCCTTGACCCAAACTGGTATGAATATTGGACGTGGAAAAAAAAGTGCTTGTATAATTTGCATCAACCTCCCTCCTGAAGGCTGGCGAGTCCCAGAGCAGCATTACAGCTCATAAAACTTACTCCCCCGACAAAGACAGGATTTTATGTGTTTATGTCTAAAAGGTTCTACTTAAGGAGTGCTTTCTCTGTTTATTTGCCATTTTTCTTTTTTTTCTCGAAATGTATAATCTGGTCATATAAATTTCTAAGGGGGATGGAAAGATGTTGATGGAGGCAGATGATTAGATTTCAACCAGATCTCCAAGAAGTGAAGGACAGGAAAGAGGTTTGGCTGCATGACATCATCGCGATTTAATGACAGCAGGGCTCCAATCTGAGGGAAGAGACGCCGTCATGAGGTTCGAGGAGCTGCTGTGTGTTCACATGATGTAGTAATAGTGGCATTAAAGCAGCACTCTTCTACCTTTATGGCAATCAGAACAATTTACATTGTTGCCTCTTTCACCCCCCCCCCCCCCAACACACACACACACACACACACAGACAGAGACACACAGATGGTGGAGGCCACCATGCAGGGTGCCATCCTACTCATTAGGAGCAATTTGTGAAGATTATTAGTCTGGTTTTTCATCAGCATATTTGATGCACTCGTTCAGCTGAAGATAATTCCTCTCCGTTATTCCGCCACTTCTCCCTCTGCTCTCTTCCTTTTGAGCCACAGATGTGTGGCGTTGCCTGCACCGCCATCCTCTACCGGCAGTTTACTTCAACCCACACCGAAGCGGTTGACGCAGACACGCCTCATGAGTATTTTGTTTTTTGTTTGTTTTTTTTAACTTCCCACTTAAAATTGGCTTGACAGCTGCCATTTTGGACTGCTGGGTACGGCCACACCACCCGGTGAGGAGAAAAGTGGAAAAAAGCCTAGCTTGATTATAGAAGTCACTCATAAACTGACGAGACCTTTGGGAGTGAGGTTGGTATTCATGAGTAATGCAGATGCGGCGGAGAGGAAGTCCCTGTTTCACTGGCTCAGTCTGTGCTGACCTGTAGCTGGAGACAGCACTTGGGTTTTCAGCTTCAAAATAATCGCAGTGCAATGACTGTTCCTCCCCTGCCACGGTGCCACTTTGTTGCGGCCAGTTTTGCGGTCCACAGTTGTGCAAATTAACAAGTGACGGATCACAGTAGCGTCCGAGTCCTCCTGATGCGAGCGGCGTTCGCCGTGCCTAACAATTAACGGAAGCGGCACAGCAGCTTGGACAGCGGGGCCTGAAGAAACGGATCATTTAAGACGATTGAACTTTGATTTTAGGAGAACAAAAGATGGACAAAGGAAACACAAACACAAAAGTGCACCGCAGCGCGTTGGTCTCATCTCTGCTTGGAAAAGACACCTGAGCACATGACGAGTGTAATCAGAGGAGAATTTTAGATGAAAAGTGGGGGGAAAACGTGATATTTTAGTCCGTGCACAGTTGCAGTCGCCTGAGTTACAGCCCGAGGAGGCCGTGACGAAGCACCTGTGTTGCTGTCCATGTATGGCGGTGTCAGCACCAGAGGAGCCTTGACTTCCTGACGTTCCTGCGCTTGCCTCAGGACCGCCCCCTCACAGCTGCAGTGAGGCCTTATTCACCTTGACCTTCTCTCAGACCTCATTTGCAAAGGAAATTTGACCCTCCTCGTCTCCTCGTCCGTTCAGAAAGGTGTCGGTTCTGCCCCAGCGACTGCCACGATGACGTCGCTCAAGAGTCCTCACCCCATTCCTGCCTGAAAAAAAACACTGGAAAAACCTGCCGTGTTTTTGTTAATTTCCTGCAAAACCTCAGCATTTTCAGGGGGAACAAAAATCGATATAATCGTCTCAAAACTGAAAGCTTTATTTCTTCGCCTGTATAGCAGATAGAAAAATGAATTACAAACTAAAGAAGCTGAGATGTTTGGCTTTTATGTAAAACGAGAGCCCATACAGGACATGACATCAGAGCTTCGTCGGTCAAACAGCTTTCATTTGTTTATTTTGTACCGTGCAGGTAGGACTGCAGACTTTGTGTTTACGTATGAGTACACCAATAAAAGAGTTCCAGGTCCTCTCGGTGGACATGATTAAAAATACATATTCAAATAGGTGTGAATCTGTGTTATATTACAAGACAAATTCAATGTTTGGACATTCCGAATGTAAGGAATGCAAACTGAGGATGTAGCTAAAGCTTCATTCCTGTCTCTTCGTTCAGCTCACACACGTCACGTCAACCCCCCCCCCCCCCCCCGTCTCTCCGTTGTTACCCGTCAACTGGGGACCGTTTCTTTCATCCACCGTCATCTCTGCTTTCCCACGCTGTCAACATCTATTTCCTTCCCAGTTCTGATGGAACTGCATCCGACGTTCCTCTCTGCCTGTATCCCGAGCCAACAATCCCATGATGGCGTTCTTTAAATATAACCACGTCTCTGCCATTCTCTCGCCCCCAAAACCCGCCTCCCCGCCATCTCCTCCCATCCTGCTGGATGATGTTGCAGTCTCTCTGAGAGTCATTTCCTGCTCTACTCCACCACCAGCACCAGCACCACCAGCGCCGAGACCCCGGGGGGATTCCGCATATTCATGAGCCTGCGCTTAACGAAGTTACATCACAGGGTCTAATCACTAGACTGTCATTCAGTCTCAATAAATGCTTTTAAGCTCCTCTGCTAGTTTTCTCCCCATTGGAATGATTCTTGTCTTCTCTGCTGGAGTTATGGAGGCATGAATATGAACTGTAATATGTTCACTCAATGTGTAAACCGCATGGGTCCAAAACAAATCATTATTAAACTACAGGAAGCAAAATAAAAGGACTGAATGAAATGATTATTATCTCATATCATTTTCAGAGTACAAAGCAACTCAGCAGTCGACTGGAACGTCAGCTTTGTGCTTGATTATAGTAGAAAAATGACAAAAAAAACTATTAAAATATGGAATTTGCAGCAGAAGGAGGAAGAAAACAAATCAGGGTTGCGTGAATAGATTCTGCATTTGTGGTCTGAATACCTGTTTATTCAAGATAATGGTGTTTCAAGCAGGCTGTTTTATTCTGACATTAATTGCGATATTGTGAAGGTTCCACTTGATGAGGCAGCAACAACGTTCATCACAAAGGCAGAACAAAAAAGAAACAAACTCTTTTTCTCTTAAAACATCCAACAGCAGATGCCATTTCTTGACAAACTGTAAACAACAGTTGAGTGACAACCTGTTCTGCACCTGTCAAGATCAGACGCAAGTAAGGGATACACACACACACACACACACACACACACACACACACACACACACACACACGCTTAGGTAAAGGTTATGGACTTGAAGAATGTTCTCATTAGTTCTGCCTCCATTGGTGAAGGTGCCAAGTGTGTGTGTGTGTGTGGGATAATGAGCTGATAAGTGTGGGATGGTGTGTGCTGAAAGCAAAGGTGGAAAGTTAACACCACAGACTCACACACACACACACACACACCCTTGACAGCAGCAGATAGAGCCTGGCTATGTTTATTAGCTTCACTGGCTGTCACTCAGGGACTATAATAGCTTGTCATGTTTCACTTAACGCCAGAATTTATTGACATAAAGGTCAAGTGAAATTTAATACCCAAACCTGGGCCAATGGAATTACAGCCACACACAAAAAAGGGGGGAAAAAAAGCATACGACATGTTTCCATTCAACAAATGAATCTAATACTTATTTTGTGAAGCAAAACTTCACGGAGGTTAAGAGGATTATCTGTTTCAGCAAATTGAAACGATGCACACGCGCACGGCAGCCAGACTGGCTACGTCTGGTTACGTCTGGTTAGCGCTCTGCTAACAAATGAGGCTAATTAACATGACGGTGTGACTCTCAGGCAGAGTGGATCCCGTTATGATATCTCAAATCGTGATTAGTTCTGTACTGCTGGAGCCCTTCAGACTTCCCTCTTTCAATCAGAATTAGCCGAGCACATAAATGAATCATTTAACTGGGATTGTGCGGCGCACGAGATAGTTTAGGTTTTACTGACGTTTCTGTAAGGGCTCAAAAGACCTTTCATATATCGTACATTTGGAGACATTAGATGGAATTCCTCAGCGGGATTCCACTCATTCTGCCTCCATCTCAGCTAAAGAGCTGACGATGACAAGCCAACATTTTCTTTCTCTCCTGAAGATTAAGACAGGAACTTTCCGCGTTTTTGTGTTTTGTTTTCTACTGTACGAGTCTGGGAAGCACATTAACGTCGATGGAGCTCTCTGCTTGTTTATCCACACTGTGACGAGATGCTCGCCTACACAGCCTACAAATATGAAAATTGCCCTTCTGCTTCTGTGTTGGAGAAAAACAGTAAAACGTGAGAGAGTAATTCTAGTGGGTTTAATAAATTCAGCACCCTAGGCCAAGATTACGCCGAGCAGCAGTGAAAAGGAAAGTGACAAATAGTGCCTGAGCTAAAGAGCAGCCTATTGTGTGTCGCTATATGTTGCGGGGGTGATGGCTGTGTTGGCTCTTTTCTTTACTGTATGATGACATGTGTGCACGTGTAATGTCGTATCTCAGCGTGTCATCTCTGTGTTTAGATGTAGAGAGAGAAGCCGAGAGGAGGGCGGGGGGATTAACCGAGCGAGCGAATGAGAAAAATAAAAGGTTTTGACGTTCCACATTCACATCCAGCCTGGTGATTCTTTGCAGCAGGAAGAGTTTCCGAGGGTCTGTTAACAGAGGAGGACGACACAGACAAGATGGATGGATAGCAAACAGAGAGAGAGAGAGAGTTCCCTGGTCACGGAGCAGGTGGGCGTGCAGCTCAATTGCAATGATTCGTCAAATGTTGCAGTTTGCTGATCTGTGTCGAGGTGTCTGAAACGCTCGATAGATCCTTCACTCTGGAAAAGACAGAATCAGACAAGATGTGGATCTGGCAGGCCACCATCCAGCACCAGAGTATATCTGGTGAAGGGGAGGCGGGGTGGACCTGAGGGTCATTTCATCCTGGGCGGTCATGGCGGCGCTGCTTCCAGGTTGCCCATCCATCCATCTGACCGTTCCCATCACAGCCTGGAGTGTTGGCTGGGATCTCCAGGGATCAACTGAGAAGAGGGCAAAGTCGCTCTCACCTCACTTGTGCACCGAGTCTGTATCACTTCGAGGGACATTCTCCAGATTTGTCTCAACTGTCCACTGGGACTGAAAACATTTTTTCAGCCTCCCCTCACAAAAAACGTGATATCTTTGGAACCCTTTAAGGGAAATGTCTCAAATTTGCCACATTTGATGAAATGGCAAGATTTTGGTGGTCAAAGGTCAAAGTCACCGTTAGAACACCTCACTGGGACTCAAGGATGAGAGCTGGAGGTCAAAGGTCACTGTGAAACGGCACCGGGAGGAACGGTGCTGCGTACCAGTTTGCTGCAGTACTTCCTGAGGTATCAGAAGAGTGAGGGGCGCCACCACACTCAAACCACTGTTCGGTCTCATTAAGTCTTTGCCTGTCCTGCATGTAGGAACACTGGAGAACATGTGGAACAACAAAATATTCCGTACATCACCATTTTTTAATCTTGGCCTACAAACACCAACGTGGACTCAAGCCCTTTGGAAGCAGACACACTTCTTCTCATAAGCAAAGACAGCCGAAGGTGCTCAGAGAGCCTCATCCCCCCGGGGCAAGTTCTCGCCACAAGATCGATTCCTCTCCACCTTTATCAATCTGTCTCTCCCACCCTTTGCACCAGCTCTTTCCCTCCATCCATCTCTCTCCTCTACTTTCCCATTTATCCTGCTTTCTTTCAATCCATCTCTCTCCGTCTCTTTTACTACCATTTATCTCTCCTTTCTTTCTACACCCTCTCTCAGGAACTCTCTCTCTATTAAAATGCTGTTGTCAGGCTCCATCGTCGGCTCCTCGCCCTGCAGCATCGCATCGCTTCAGTCACGACTGTAGAGCATCTCGTTGGGATGGACATGTTATCTCTCCCTCGCTGAGGAATGACGGTCATATTAAGACGAAAGATGAAGGAAAATTTGCAGTGTTGAAAGTTTAGGAGATTCAACACTGCGTGGGAAACCGAGGGGTAAACTTTCATGGGAAAAGTCATCATCTTAAAATAAAACTATTTTCCTGATGAACTGATGCGCATTCTAATTCAGGCAACAGCAGGCGCAGAAAAATATATAATAAATGGAATACAGAGGTGAACATTATGACATTTTATTCTTTGTTATCTGCTTTTCTCTTCGACCTACCTCTCATTATTCATTTCAGCTTGACAGCATGTTGAGTTTAATATTCGCACATTGTAGATTGGTGGTAATTGTCCTTTTTATGCGTCAGTGTGTATTTTTAGAGGAAACACTTCTGCTGTGTAGCACCCAAAAGAATTGAGACAAAAATAAAGACAGTTTTTCCACCAATTTCAGATTTTACACAGAATTTTGAAAAACTGCATGAGGTTTTTGAGCATTTATTTGGGAGAATGAGACTGTAAACTGATGGATCAACACACTCAGACCCTATCCATCCATCCATCCCTCCATCCATCCATCCCTCCATCCATCCATCCATCCCTCCATCCATCTTCTCCCTCCTCTCCTGTTCAAGGTGGCGGGGGTGGAGCCTATCCCAGCAGCCTTCCCCCTGGACAGGTCACCAGTCCATGGCAGGGCCAACACATATAGACAGACAACCATTGGCTCTCCCAGCCACGCCTACGGTCAATTTAGAGTCTGGATTAACCTGGTCCCTCTTGATGTCTTTGGACTGTGGAGGAAGCTGGAGTACCAGAGAGAACCCAGCAGGCACAGGGAGAACATGGAGACTCACCCAGAAAGACCCCGTGCTGCAGCCGGGGCTCCACCCACAACCTTCTTGCTGGGAGGCCACAGTGAGGACCACTGCTCCAGTGTGCCCACCCACACTCAGACCCCCACTCTTCAAATCCAGGTTCTGGGATGGACCCTGCTGTTCCTCCTGGACCTCCTCCGCAAACAGATTAAACTGAAACACATAATAACACTGAATATCAGGCGGGCCGACCATGACGCGTTTCTCCAAATTGTGTTATGAGTGTGGTTCTCAAACCTTTCCACGAGATTCACGCCTGGTTTTCGTTTCCTTTCACCATTGCAGAGGATTGTCTCACCGTCTAAGAACATATTTGCTGCCGTAAATGATTACATCAAAACCAAACAGTAAAAAAAACAAAGATTTTGATAAAATCTTTAGTGGTCTGGTTGTCCTCCTCCAACTCCATCTTAGTGTCAGCAACTTCTTCTGCACGCTTTTATTTGTCAGTAAACATTTCAAACCGAGCGGCAGCAGAGTCGCTAGTGAGTTGCAACCCCGTACTGCGCCTTCTGGCTGTAGGTTTTACTGCTGAGTCAGCAGTGCTGAGTCAGTCTGGCGATCACTTCAGCTGAGATTCTCCAGCTTCTCCACTTTCAGGTGCTGCTGCTGTTGTTTTGCGTCTCCCTCAGCACACAAGACAGCGAAAGACTCCGAGCTAGCTGGCTAGCTTGTAGCAGCCCGTCACCCTGAAAACGTCAAGGTTCCGTGGTTGAAATGGTGGTGACATGTTAAGAGGCCATTGTTTGACTGGATCTTCTTATTGAAAGCAGAGGAGAAACACTGCATCATGGAGACGTTCTCCTTCAACACCGCCATCAGCTTGCTGTCTGAATTTGGCACGTAAATGGAAATATGATCTGGCGGCGGCAGTGCAGGTCAGACTTTTGATCCTGACAAAGTCCACAGAAGTTGTTGTACTTTGACATTAAGAGTCTTTAGCAAACTGCAGGATAGGAAACTTTAACATGGGAAAGCTAGAAGTGAGGCTCACCTTCACTGCCAACAGTCACACCAGAACACATCAAGTGTCATTAATTAGCACTATTTCCTTGAGTAACCTGACGACAGACAAACTGGAAGTTGTCTGCTGTGGTGTTAGAATTGCCTCCGCGTCTGACTTCTCATCCAAAAATAGTTGGTGAGTCAACCACCTCCGCTTCTGTGTGGCACAATTGTGTTGGTTTAGAAGAATGAAGTGTCGTCTGTCCAGCAGATTCCAGCGCATCAGACCTAGGGACGCTCCTTGCAGGAGTCCAGACGGGGTTGCCAACTCCGTGACATGGAAATAAGGGGCAGAGCCGGGGGGGTTGCAATGTCATGACCCCTGCATTATGACAGATACACACTGAACGTGATCCTTTATGAATAAATTAAAACAAATCTGAATGAAATTTGAATAAAACATAGAAGTAAACATGTAGAACGTGACGTTTTTCAGTGGTAGAAACAACAAGCAACTACAAATATTCCTTGGACTCCAACAGTCAGAGCAAATCAAGCCTTACACATGTTGGCGTGCTCTGCTAGCAGCATTCCTTTTCTTTTTCCCACTCACTCCTGTAACTTTTGCAAGCGTTGCTTCTTTTTGCGCACAGGTGAAGTGGCATCTGACCAGGTAGCTTGCATGATTTTTTTTGGAATCCATTCTGCCTGCAGGAGTACTGCAGCAACAGTAGAAACGCTTCACACTGGTCAACCAGAAGGGTTTCTGTATTGTCGTACGCATGTGAGTGTGCTGTCAGCTCATTGGTCACAGAGGGAGGGGGCGTGGGAATGAGTTTACTGTACATTTTCATTCAAGAGTCAATTCCGTTGATATTTACGCATGTGTCCCTTTGCAGCTCCACATAGGATGCGTACTTTTGTTTCTAAATATGGGACAATTCTGTTTTTCAAGGGATGGTTGGCAACCCTGAATCCGGATGTTTTTGTTCCGGGGCCTCCCAATATTTGGATCGAGAACCATTTGAAAAGTTTTCAGGTATTTATGAGGTTTATATGAGCATCAGATCAGGAGATGGAATCTCTGAGTCTGACTGGGATGAGCTCCAGGGATGAGCTCCAGGGATGAGCTCCAGGGATGAGCTCCAGGGACTCGCGCGGAGTGGTATTGAGACACTAGCCCTCTGCAGCTAGCTACCCTTCATGCTCCACATCGCAGTTAAACGGACGCTGTTTTATTCATTCAATCATATATTTTTGTATGAAGCTCTGTTTATATACTTCAGCCACTTTCTTTGACGTCCGTCTGTGCAGCAAAGCGTTGTCCAGGTATCCAGTTTTGAATTTATAGCAAATTTCTGCATCCTCACGCTTTACAAAAGTTGAGGTCAAAGGTCATTATAGTTGCAATTTTCACAGATTCTCAACAGCCTCCCCTAATCAATGTGGGAATACTGTAGGTCAGCATTTTATGCAGTACTACTGCAGTACAAGAAAGGCACTACTTGTTTTTTTTAATGCCGTTTTAATTCGCTATCCCACGACAACATTAATCCTGTTTATTATTTTCTGTTTGCTGGATAAAACCAAAACCAGATGAGGATGTTTTTGCAAGTCTGACATTTCTCTGCTCCCGTAGCAGCCAGACACTTTCATCGATGGGATCATTTCTTTTTTTCTCTTGATGTATTCAGCATGTACACCTGACCCTGACCAAGGCAGGAGCTTCAAAGACATGGAAACATTCTAAGATCCAGGACTCCATTTATGACACGTTGCTCAACACACACGTGTGTCCACCTATGTTTTTACTCTAAAATTAAAAAAAGAAACAAAAAACGTTTTATTACGAATGTGTTGCCTGGGGGGTTGTGATGTTTCTGTGGTTATTTTTGTGCCCGCAACACGACATCAAACCTTCTGGTGTTCATAATTGTGTCTTGACATTGCCAGCTTTCAGGTGGCTTCAGAGAGAGTCGCCAGGGTAAAGGTGAAGCGGTGAGTACAGATTGCTCGCTGCTGTGGATGCCAGATGCCAGAAGAAACTCAGTCACGCGCAGTAATCTTTACTCTGCCTCGCGGCGTTAACGCCATAACCAGAAGAAAATAATCAGATGTGTGGTGATGGGAGAGGGCGTTCACCATGTGAAGCGAGAAGATATTATCGAACGGCAGATGCTGGAGAACAGCTCTGTGCTTCCTGGTGGTTTATCCTACCAGCTAAGAGACTATTAGGAGGGTTATGAGCCCCTGGTTTTTGTTTATATCTTCTGTATTTGTGCATGTATCCATCTTTGCGCTCCATTGATTTCTAAGCTTATGTCTCGCAATTTCTCCCACTTGGAAACACTTTGTGATTATTGCTACACATATGAGCAAAATTATGATTCTGATTATAACCAGCGCACTTTTGAGACCCTATGTCAAAGGTATGCTTGTTAACCTCAGAAGTACAACGTTGGACCAAGGCTGCCGACTCCCGCTGGGCGGCTCAAGCTGCAGGCAGGTGGACTCCAGCATGACCGTCCCTGAGGGTGTGGTGGGCGTCTGTGACATCTGCTCGTGCCCACCACAGGACAATGAGCCCCTAATGCCTGTACTGTGCCCGTCAGTCTGACCGTGTGATCCATCCATCCATCCATTATCTTTGCTTATCCTGTTAAGGGTCACTGGGGGCGGGTTCATCCTGGACGGGTCACCAGTCCATGGCAGGGCCAACACATAGAGACAGACAACCATCGGCTCTCCCAGCCACGCCTACGGTCAATTTAGAGTCTGGATTAACCTGGTCCCCTCTTGATGTCTTTGGACTGTGGGAGGAAGCCGGAGTCCCGGGGGGGTACAATGTCGTATAATTTTTGCTCTAATCTGAAGGGTACCACCTCTACATGAATGAAACTTCATAATCCGATGTTATGGAACGCGTTTGAGGCAGCATCTGGAGGGTTTGGCGCCAGGGCGGGTGGGTGAAAGTCCAAAGAGATCATTTACAACAGCTAAAAATGGCCGCGTCTTGACCAAAACATCCTTCTTCTTTTTTTTTGCTGCTGTCGTTAAACAACATAAAACGTTCTTAGCATTCTGCTGAAAAACAAACCAAAACAATCTCACGGGAAATCACCTCTTGTCATCTGAAACACGGTCTCTATCAGCCTTTTCTTTTAAGTGTCTGAATATTGAAAAAATACTTGTTCGTGTTTCTACTTTCAGACTTGTTTATCGTGAAATCTGATCATTGATTCCATGATTTCCCAAAATGACACTTTAGAAAATGAGCTTTCTTGCTCACGCTGTGTCAGAAGCCACTCCGTCTCCACTTCATTTGTGCGTTCAAACTTTCCATCATCGTTTATGTCTGTTTTCTGCTCTTTTTTTTTTTTTGTTGTTTCTGACCATGACCTGACAGCACCTCAATTAGCCTTTGAGTACTTGTACGTGAGAGATCGATAAAGAGAATATCTTTACACTTACTAGGAATATAAAGCACATGCTTCCCTTTAGACTGCACAGACTTTAATGAGTCATTTGAGATTGTGATAAACTGCAGTGCTGGAGAGAAAAGAGGCCTTAACCTTTTCAGTACAGGACACATTCTCTACAGCAGCGTCAATTAATCAATATTAACATCCCTCCACCTCAAGAGAACATACAGCAAATGAATTAAACTGAGTTTCTTGTTATTTTTATGTAAAAGTTATGCAATGCAACACTTTCGTTTTCGCTCCCATTTTTCATGACTGAAGACTTTGTACGTGTACGTTGAAGGTTTCTCTCTCCCTGATGCCGCTCACCAACGTCTCCGTCCCCGTTAGCGAGCCCTTCACCCCTACCAGGAGCCTCCACCTGACGGGTTTCAGCTCGCTGATGACACGGCAGGACTGTTGCTCAGGTGAACGCTGGGCTGGCCACAATAAGAGGAAACTGTCACCCAGCAGGTCACGTGACCAGAGCCGTTTGACCGTCAGCAACATGACTTCAGAAGAGTGGGGCTGATTCCCAGCAGTCCTGCTGGAGGTGGTGGTTTTAGGATTTTGTTTAATGGCATAAAAGTTCAAAGCATGTGTGTGTGTTGGAAACGGAGGTTGCTAACAATTGGCTGAACAAGCCAATTGTTAGCAATCACGCTGGAAGCAGAAGATGCCAAAAACTCTACGTAGTCCTTGGCACGCTGTGTACATAGCATTACCTAGCACTTGCTTTGTGCCTCTCACATTACATATCAATTTGTAACGATTGTTATTTTAAATCTAAATTTAGTCTCGTTATCCTTTGTTTTCCACGGAGCTGCAACAGCCGAGAAGCTGTAATCAAATCCCACCGTCGTGGTCTGCATCTCGATTTCCTGTCTGCTTCCTTTATCCTGATCCGTCTTTAGTTCCTGTTTTAGGCTGAAGTTCAGGTCCCGTCTTCCTGTGTGCTCCCTCCTGTGATTACCTCATGTGCCTCACCTGTGTTGATCGCACCACCTGTGACTCCCATTGTCTGGCGCCGGTTCATTGTCATTCTCTAGGTTGCATTCCCTGTGCCGCCGTGGTTCCTTGTCCTTGGTTTTCAGTCTTGCGTTGAACCTCTTTTGGTTTGTCCTTTGAGCTCGTCCAAGACCGTTGACCCTTTTGTTGCTACTTTGTTTTTTTTCTTCCGTTGGACTTTGAACTCCCTGTGTTGTGTTTGCCTTTAGAATGAATGCTTTTGTTACACTCCCTTTAGCTGTGGCCTGCATTTTAGGTCCAGTTCCCCTATAACCCTTGACACCCACTGGCTCAGTGGAGGGAAGCCACAGAGGCGCTGACCTCCAGGGAGGCCGTGCAGCGCCGCACTCTGCTCCTGTCTGTGGTAAAGCCTGGTCAGATGGACGAGTACGGAGGGACGAGGCAGATACTGTCAATGTCTGAAAAAGTTATTTATTCAGATGTGTCACGAGTGATGAGCAGATGATAGTAGATCTCGTTTCCCTCCAGTCAAGTGTGATGTTTCAATGTTGTATGAAGTCTGTGTCAAAAAGAGAAAGTGAGTGATGACTCATGTAGCTTCAAAGGTCACTGCTGCTTCAGAGAGCTTCATTCGGTTTGCAGCTGAACGATGTGCTCAGGGGATAAACACATTAGTGGGATAAGAGGAGGCTAATAGAGAAATATGGTGTTGTACACTAGAAAGCACCCCGTTTCCTAGAAATGATGTTTATACACTAACTGATGAACACAGTTTCCAAGTGGGAGGGTTGCTGATGCAATTTTTCCTCTTGATACTGAGTAATAATATAGCTTGATGTAATTCTACCATCATCCAACCGCTTGATCACATTCAGCAAGTGAAATGGGCCATAAATACGGACGGTGAAGTGGAAGAACCCAAGTGGGGACAAAGTCAACCATCCAGGTATCACTGAGCCCTCCGAGGTTGACGTCCTGGACCGGTTGGAGCTCGGACTGTGCCAGCTGCCCCGAGGGCTTCATGGGAGTTCAAACGCCAGTGCAAAGACAAATTAATCAGGTTCTGCACCTTCACATCAGTCCCAGGTTAACACCTGCGTGCATGAATGTATGGCCGGTGTTTTCGGTAGGTACTCACACACAAGCGTACAACAACCCTACTATTTGATGTCATTTTTGCTCTGTTGGTAGCCTGATTCAATCTGACCAGGTTTCCATAGCAACCGATTATCAAGATGGACAATCACAGCATTTGATGCCTCTGTCAGGAGATGCTGGTCAGCTGGTGAGAACCGAGGGGGGAGAAAGTAGAACCAATAAGATATAAACGATTCACTGTATCGCAGAACCTCACATCTCATGTTCAGCCACAACAGACATTCCAAGTGCAACTAGAAAGGCGAGCAGCCAGCATGCAGCTGAGGTGCCGGCATGCAGCGAGCGAGCAGCCGGCGTGCAGCTGAGGTGCCGGCATGCAGTGAGCGAGCAGCCGGCATGCAGCTGAGGTGCTGGCATGCAGCAAATGAGCAGCCAGCACGCAGCCAACGAGCAGCCAGCACGCAGCCAACGAGCAGCCAGCAGCATGCAGCTGAGCAACTGGCAGCCAGCGAGCACCGAGCAGCGCCACTGTTAGAACCAGCCACATGCTGACAAATCTTCCAGAGATTCACTGCCACCTCAGACGTTTCCTTCAGAGCCTAAACAGGAGAAACGCGTCTTTTGTTTTAAGACAACAAAAACCTGATTTGGCAAGCAAGCGCTGCTAGCATCAGTGCACCTCGCTGCCTGGGAGCCATTGATACATTTTTCAGTTTGCTGCGAATCGTTTTCTGTCATGCCATTTAAAAAACTGCAGTTCGAAAATGTGATGTCATAGAGATCAGTGGCGTGGTTTGTATGCAACATTCTCATTCAGAGAGAGAGAGAGAGAGAGAGAAAACTCTGGGCAGTGTTGTTTTTGGCAGGCATTTTAGATTTAGTTTTAGTCTTTTGGACTAAATGCTTCTTAGTTTTAGTCACATTTTAGTCATTTTTATCCTTGATAGTTTTAGTCTAGTTTTAGTCGACGAAAACTCAAAGGTTTTCGCCAAATATCAAAGATACCTATACATAAAAGATATGTGTGTATGTACTTAATTGGCCAATACAGGTATTAGAATGAAGCTCACTGACACTGATCTACTTTCAAAGGTGAGTTCTTCCCCTCTTTTCTTTCTCTACCTTTTACTTTTATTATTTTGTTGCAGATGCAGACAACACACTGGCACACAAGATGAGTATTGTATCACAATAAAATAGGATTAAACAAAAAATAAAAGCACACTTGACTTCCATATGAACGACCACATGTCCTACATGTTGGCTTTAGCTGCTATTGTTGGTTAAAGCATCCAGGTGTGTTGCTTAGACAGGGAACAGCAGCAGGTCTGTGGACTCCCGTGTTTCCCAGTCCCACAAACGTGGGTCAAAGCATTTCACCTGCCACCCGTCCACAAATGGACAGGGGTTTTATTCATAACATGCTAAATTCATAGAAGTGCTGCTTTAAACCAGCCAACATTAGCGGGGCCTGGCAGCCCCGTTCATTCTAGCTTTAGCATGTAGCACTAGGAAGCGCTCTCTGCACCACGGGGGAGGTGGAACCACCACCACCACCACCAAACTTTAGGCTTAATACCAAAAAGAAAATGCATCACAGGGCGAGCCTCACAGACTAAAGCTATGCTTTAATCATCCCTCTTTTTACGACCACCCGACACCGCTGCTGCTGCCATGGTGTGTGTCTCGTCCGCTGCAGACAGGCCCAGACTGTCTGTGTGTGTGCATGTGTGTGAGCACAAGAGAGGCTTTTAGTGCTTGTGTATTGATGATGGGGGCGTGACCATTAGGACCAACGGCTACAGCTGGCTCCAGTCTGATGTTTGAGCTCTTGATTGACATTGCACGCATGTTATACTTGGCGGGGAAAAAAACGCATGATTTGAAACTTTGATCGTCCACCCACAAACAATTTAGTCTCGTTCTCGTCAGACGAAAATGTATACAATTGGGTCCCATTTTAGTCTTTACAGGGCGATGGTGACGTCCGTCTTAGTCTCATTTTCGTCATGGAAAAAAGGGTCTGACGTCGTCATTTTCGTTTTCGTCCAGCACGACGAAAACAACACTGGCTCTGGGAGAACACAAATCTCTTGGCTGTCTTTTATTGATTTTATACCCCCCCCCCCCCCAAGAAACACCCTCCAGACACGATGTTATTGTGTCTTTACAACAGGGATTCCAGGGACTTTTCTCTCAACAGCAGCACCACTACCACCTGTTAACTTCATAACCGCCATCGTCGTTTCTACTCTTTCGCCCGGAGTGGATTGGGTCATCACATTCAAGGACACCGACTGGCTAACTGGAACTCCAACTTTGGCAAACGCTCCGCACGAGAAAATTCCAGACCCCGGTTCAGAGAGAGGGAGACTGGATTATTCTGATTTTGGGGCTTGAGCCCTGTTTATTTTGAGAAGTTGTTACTATCCTATGAATTGAAAGGAGAAAAAAAATGCTCTGAACTGGTTTACAGACTTCAGACAGGGGTTAAAATGCATGTTTGCATGTGCGATCATGCTGCAGACACTCCAGGCAGGGCGCACCATGACGAGCCTCATTAAGAGAGGATCTCGCCACTGTTCTGGCTGTCGACATCACCGCCAGACTTCTCTAATTACGCTTCTCTAAGTGCCATTCCGTGCAAGCAATCAGCCCACTGCTCTTTGCATATGCAAATATGACAGACCTGATCATTAGCTTTTATATCTCACACACTCTAATTTTTATTGTAAAACAGCTGTGAGGAGCCAAGGGCAAACTCAGCCAGTCCTCTCTCTGCGTTTCCCTTCCCTTCTCCCTCAATCTATCACTGACTGTCGACTCTTATTCCATTACGTGTTTTATGAGTTTTTGTCGCTCCGAACAGGGCCGTGCAGTTGAATGTCACCGTAGTATAATCAGCGAACAAATGCCGCCACCTGACATTGTTTCATCAGAGCGGAGGGGAGAAAAATAATAGAGGGGCACTTCCTGACAAGGGCTAATTGGCCAAATGGAGTCACTTAGGCACAACAACAGTCCCATCATAACAATGATGATGATAACGATAGAAAAATAACTTTAGAGCCCACTGACCTAAAGACATTTCCCCTCAAAACACTGAGAAATGTGGAGAATTGCATTGACTTTAATGTGATTGTCCTTGGGAGGATGCAGGAATTTGCATCTGTTAAACAGCGCGTCCTCCTGACCTGCTCGCAAACTGATGCAGACACTCAAACCACCCAAAGTCAGATCCGTTTGCAGACACACAAAAGCACCTCCGTAAAACTGGAAGTCAGTACCTTCATACTGGTGCAGCCACCCGTCTACGTATTTTAAAGCTAATATTTACAAATAAACTGTAGTCCCGAACAGTCGAGCCCTCGTCCAACGAGGCCACACCAGCTCATCAAACACACGGCTGTCAGGTAAATCTCTGGGTTTCTAAGGTACGTCGTCAGTCCCGACGTCACAGACGCCGTCAAACTCAACTGTCAATGCGAAGTCGTTAAAACTGCTCCTGAGTTTGTTGCTAAATCAATTATTGCTGTATTTGTGGCTGCACTGATTGGTCGGCTCGAGAAAAGCATTATGAATGTTTCGGATTGTCAAAAGTTATTAGCCCACTACTCAGGGTGAAGACCGTAAAACATCACCAGAGGGAAGGAGTTGTTAACGGTCGGCCAAACTGAACCAGGAATCCCTGGGACGAATCTTGACAACGTTTGTGTTTGTTGGCTCCTTTCTTGTCACACATACTCAGCTGCTGTTTCTGACACTCTTGGCTGACGAACATTGGCGTGACCTGATTCTGATTGCAGCCCTCAACCAACTGCTAGTGTCTGGTCTTCAGGTGGGTTTGGCAGTTTACGATGTCGGGATGTGAAGTCGTCGTGTCGTCACCAGCCCCGGCAGAAGGAGCGAGATCACACGGATCTTCACGTGTGATTCCCTGCAGTTCCTCACGTCCTAGTTACCTCTGTGTGTTTTCCAGAACATCAACAATGTTAACAACATGCGGTACAGTGTCGTTTCGCATCCCTGAATACCTCCGGCGTAGCCACGCATCCGAGTTACCGACAGAACCGTGACAACGCAAACAACAAATCGTTTCTGTTTCTGATTGTCAAACGAGTCATTTTGCAGGTTGACACTCAAAACTATTCATCCACGTCCAGCAATGGAGTGCGGGGGAACCCAAACACGCCTCTCCTACGTGACAAACGTTCTGCGATAGTTAGACATTCCTTACACGTAAACTTCCTCCAGTCAGAAAGGATACATGCACGTCCTCCATCGCAGGTGTTCTGTGACTTGCTGAGATGCCACATGTTTTTTCCTGTCATTTCCAGGTGTTAAATCTCACACAAAGAGAAGGCCACGCTCGCCGGCTGAATAACTATCAAAGCACCTTTGTTGTTTGTCGGATGCCTTTGTGTTTTGCACAAGAGGGTCAGGGGTAGTGGAATAGAAACCAGAAAGTTGTGTCATTATCTTCCAAACCAGCCACATGACTCATCTCACCAAGCCAGCCCACCCACCCACAAGTTTTTCATCCTGAAAATGTTCTGAGAACACACACGTGCAAAGTTCTGCAAATGTTCCAGCGGAACGTTTTTAATGTGTAGCCAAAGGGTTCTTTCTTAAAGGTTGAGTACAATTATCCAGGATATTTGTTTAGCAAACACTCAACAACGTACCGGAACCATTTTCAGAATGTCATCCCGTCTTCATCTTACAGGATATATTGTGTCATTTTCTTTGGCATCATGAGAACTTCTTTTGAGAATGTTCCCCGATAGCCAAAATATAATCGAACCCGGATTTATCATACAGCCAATCCGGGAATGTGCCCAGGGGCCTTTGAGCAATCAAGGTCCCTTCATAACAGGAGAAAAAAAAATGGAGTGCTGAGCTTTCCACCAGACAGCAGCGTCATCAAATCAAAATACAAGTTGTTTACAAGAAAGTTGAGCCTTAAAATTAACAGTTTAATGACAGTTTGAAACCTGGACAAGTGATGACGAGTCCACATGTCACAGTGAATGAAAAAATAACGGGCGCAGTATGGACAACATCAGCGGTTATTAAAAGCTGAGTGGACGTGCTGAAGAAGCACGTGTGGTTCCAATGACCTTTGAAGGCTTTTTGGATTTGCAGCATCACTCTGACGACAGCTGACAGGCTTCGAGACGCTGCTCTGGCGTCACTTCTCCTATTAACGAGACGATCAAGTCTTTCTCACGGAGAGTGGAAGGAATGCAGGTCGAGAGTTTATGTGATTATTGACAGTTTGTTCCCAGGACTGGACGAACGCTTGGGTGCAGAGACACAAACGGTCCCTTTTGTGTCCGTCTTGACGTGGACCGTGATGACACTAATCCCTGCAAACCTGCTGCTGGACTTTGAGGACTTGGTCTGTGACTCTGCAATGAAAAAAGGCAGGAAGGAGAACCTCGGAAGATAAGAGCCATGGCGCTGTCTGTGTGCTGGCTGGTGGCGTCTGTAGTGTCAGATATTTGGTGGACGACTTAGCTGGATATGCTCGTTTGCAGTATGTTGACTTTAGCGGAGCGTGAAGTTGCAGTGACATTTATTTACTTGTTCAGCGTCAGTCTGGTGTCCTTGCCACGTGGGCTGCAGGCTATTCACTCATGTTTCTCCATTCAACGGGAGCTGAAGTGTGGAGGGGAGAAGTCAATGAGGAAAAAACTCACTTGCTCAAGGGTCAAAGCAATCATTGCCTTTAGACTCCTTTTGTGAAGTTGTCACCGTCTATGGGCTGTGTGTTGCAGAGGTGCGCTAACAGCACTGAGGCCTTTCAGCTCCTCACCCTGGAGGTGTAACCTCGACTGCAGGCCGCACGTCTCCAGTGAGGTCACTGGTTTATCCAGCAGCCAGTGAGGGAACGAGGCCACACAAGTCAATTAAACTCCTACAATAATAGGAACTGGCAGCTATTTAGTGTGTTATTCATCTTTATCAAGGGTATTGAGCTCATGTAGTGTTTGTTTGATGTATATTCAATATTTTGTCACAGACTTGTAAAGGCTTCATGGGTACCAGCAGCTACAACACTCCATGCTTGTTCGGTTTTCTTCTCACCAGTGTTGCTGTCATTTGATCCCTCCTTCCACGAGGGTTCGTCTCCCCCCGTGTCTTCTCCCCGTGACTTCTTTTAAAATTACTTTACTATCTGTCTGGCTGCTTTTCTAACTGTTTTTATGCGTTGTAAGGTGACCTCGGGTGTCCTGAAAGTCATCCTTGGACGGCAGACATTTTCGGTTGTCCGCCCCACTCTCATTTACAGGATCTCTCAGGATAAACCTTTTATGTGCATCTCTAAATTGAGCCGTCGCATTCGGGAGTCTGTTGTATATTTCTACTAAATTGAAACAAATCAAAAGCAATGAGTCAGCATAATAAAGCCCTAATGGAAAGGAGAGGGCCTTTCGAGCAGCATCCTGGACAAGCTTTAAAAATTAACAGTACTGCCTCTCAATTTCATTGTGCAGGATGTGCAAAGCTCTCCGATTTACCCTGACGGCGAATGGAGCCTCACGATTCCAGACTTTGTCCTCCTCACTTCAGAGGATAGAACAGAAACTCAGTCGATACAATTCTGTTTTTTCTTCCTTTTCAATAATGCATGAAAGCGAATGGATTCATTTTCCCCCTCTGTTCAATATTTAAGTGCACAAGGCTACCACTGATCTGCCTTGAATTCCTGCGGCTGCTTATGCGGCGTCAAGTACCCCAATATTGGACTCTTGTTTCTCTCCCGCTGTCTGAAGCAGATGAGCAATAATGTATGGATTCCCCAGTAACTGGGACTCATATATCAAAGGGTGGGCAGATAATTTCCTAAAGCTGTGCTATTAAGCATCACTCAGCGGGGATATTAAGGAGGGGCGTAGTTAAGCAGGTGAATTGTAGCCATTTCACCTGGATCAAGCCTGTCTTCGCTTCTCTCTCTAAACAAGCTGATATTTCACTCCTGAGCTGTTTAGTCTCTTCCTGCATAGATGAGGTGCCACTCATGGAGGAGGTCTTCTTCAGCGCCTCCTCATACATAAACAGCAGAAGAGGCCACTTGCTGTTGATTCCCTTGACTAGCGAATGTTCTGTGTCAGTACTTCCCACTGTCGTGTTTTCCCGGGGAGACAAAAACTGGAATTACAGTCGGATTTCTAAAACGTAAAACAAACCTCAGGTGTCCAATGTCATGGCTTGATGATGTCATGATATGTTAAGGTCTTCTGTCCCTTCAGACCTTCCGCATGATTTCAGACTAAATGGACCACGTGACGGTGAAACCAGTCATTACGTCGGTGGTTGTGTGACGCTGAAAACTATCTATCAACTGTTTACCAGCCGCTTCTGTCGCCGTGCGGGTCTGGAGGGACGGCGGCGCATCACGAGATGGATGGTGGGGAAGACCAATAAATCTGGGAAACCATTTTCATTGGATGCTAAATAAATGCACGCCCCGGAGAATGAGCCTCATTTATTCTACGTATATCTGACATCTATCAAGAGCTAAGCCTGATGTCACAACCATCATTTGATTTACATCATGATTAAACCCTGTCGTCTTCGTGTGATTTTCAGCAGCAGCTCCAGCGCCACCTAGTGGAGACAGAACCTAAGTGGTTTCCCGCCCTTCTACAGAACAGACACACACTGAGAAGTGTGCAGCTTTGATTAGAATTCCTTCTCTAAGTGCTTTCTAGTCACAGGAGTCATGATCTGGTAACCGTCTACACAGCATTCACAACTGTTTTGGGAGGCTGTTGAGTAGTAGTAGTAGTAGTAGTAGTAGTAGTCGTAGTAGTAGTCGTAGTAGTAGTAGTAGAAGTAGTACCATCTGTTGTGTTGAATGAGAAAGATCAACAGGAGCCTAAGTCAATTAGCGCCACTATCATCAGAGACCTCTGACAGCTTCTGCTTCCCAGCAGAAACTGCAGTTATTCTCTCAGAGTCGACCGTGGAATGGTTGTTTTCCCAGATTAGGGATGTCTTCTGGAAGACTGACATTTAGGCCTGCCATTTTAAGAAAATCACTGATTTTAGTTTGTTCAGAAAGGCCATCGACCTTAAAAAAATCTGAGCTTAAAGTGGTGTGTGTGTGTGGGGGGGGGGGGGTTAAAAGGTGTTCCTGTCCTTTCATTAAGTGAATGGCAGTGCACTGGGTGATGAAGGAGGGAGGAAGACTAGGAGCTGGTGTTCTTCAGTCGGTGCTGTAACACAACAGCCTCCATGTGAGTCCAACGGCTGTCAGCGAGGCTGAATCAGTTGCTCAAGCGAGCGATACCAGAACCTCCCGTAATGACGCAGATGACAATAACAGACAATCGTTAGGACTTGGATATAATTAGAGGTTTTATTCTGAGCGCGAGGCTTCAAACAGACCAGGTTCATCCTCAGTGCATCACACCAGAGGGGCGGAGAAGGATTGCTCGCTTTTCTCTGCCAGTTGTACATCACCAGCTCACCCCAACAAGATGTCCCAGTCGGTGCTGAGGGAAGTACTGCGGACCGTCACCTCCATCACGTGGAGTGATTGGACACACCCTTCCACGTGATGGCAAAGACTTTAAGCAGGGGACGTAGCGCGTGGCTGACCGGCACCTCCACAAGCACCAGACATGTTAGGCAACACAAGAAACCTGAGCAGCTTGAAGCTTGCAGAAAATGTTAAAATTACAGTGTAAACGTATGTAGATGGGGATTTTTATGCCTCCCTGCCGGCGACAGCTGTAGACTGGAGGCATCGTCTTCTGTGGTTGTTGGATATTTCTGGATATATATGGTGAGGATATTGGATATATACGGTGAGGATATTGGAAATATACGGTGAGGATATTGGAAATATACGGTGAGGATATTGGATATATACGGTGAGGATATTGGATATATACGGTGAGGATATTGGAAATATACAGTGAGGATATTGGAAATATACAGTGAGGATATTGGAAATATACGGTGAGGATATTGGATATATACAGTGAGGATATTGGAAATATACGGTGAGGATATTGGATATATACGTTGAGGAAATTGGATATATACGTTGAGGAAATTGGATATATACGGTGAGGATATTGGATATATACGTTGAGGAAATTGGAAATATACGGTGAGGATATTGGATATATACGGTGAGGATATTGGAAATATACGGTGAGGATATTGGATATATATGGTGAGGATATTGGATATATATTGGATATATACGGTGAGGATATTGGATATATATGGTGAGGATATTGGATATATATTGGATATATACGGTAAGGATATTGGATATATATTGGATATATACGGTGAGGATATTGGATATATATGGTGAGGATATTGGAAATATACGGTGAGGATATTGGATATATACGGTGAGGATATTGGAAATATACGGTGAGGATATTGGATATATACGGTGAGGAAATTGGAAATATACGGTGAGGATATTGGATATATATGGTGAGGATATTGGAAATATACGGTGAGGAAATTGGATATATATGGTGAGGATATTGGAAATATACGGTGAGGATATTGGATATATACGGTGAGGAAATTGGATATATACGGTGAGGATATTGGATATATACGGTGAGGAAATTGGATATATACGGTGAGGATATTGGATATATACGGTGAGGATATTGGATATATATTGGATATATATGGTGAGGATATTGGATATATACGGTGAGGATATTGGATATATACGGTGAGGAAATTGGATATATACGGTGAGGATATTGGATATATACGGTGAGGATATTGGATATACACGGTGAGGAAATTGGATATATACGGTGAGGATATTGGATATATATGGTGAGGAAATTGGAAATATATGGTGAGGATATTGGAAATATACGGTGAGGATATTGGATATATACGGTGAGGATATTGGATATATACGGTGAGGATATTGGATATACACGGTGAGGAAATTGGATATATACGGTGAGGATATTGGATATATATGGTGAGGAAATTGGAAATATATGGTGAGGATATTGGAAATATACGGTGAGGATATTGGATATATACGGTGAGGATATTGGAAATATACGGTGAGGATATTGGATATATACGGTGAGGAAATTGGATATATACGGTGAGGATATTGGATATATACGGTGAGGAAATTGGATATATACGGTGAGGATATTGGATATATACGGTGAGGAAATTGGAAATATACGGTGAGGATATTGGATATATACGGTGAGGATATTGGAAATATACGGTGAGGATATTGGATATATACGGTGAGGATATTGGATATATACGGTGAGGAAATTGGATATATACGGTGAGGAAATTGGATATATACGGTGAGGATATTGGATATATACGGTGAGGATATTGGATATATATGGTGAGGATATTGGATATATACGGTGAGGATATTGGATATATACGGTGAGGAAATTGGATATATACGGTGAGGATATTGGAAATATACGGTGAGGATATTGGATATATACGGTGAGGATATTGGAAATATACGGTGAGGATATTGGATATATACGGTGAGGATATTGGATATACACGGTGAGGAAATTGGATATATACGGTGAGGATATTGGATATATACGGTGAGGAAATTGGATATATACGGTGAGGATATTGGATATATATGGTGAGGAAATTGGAAATATATGGTGTGGATATTGGATATATACGGTGAGGATATTGGAAATATACGGTGAGGAAATTGCATCAAATTCAGCTTAAATGTTCAACTGGGACTGAAGGCTGAACGGGAAAGATTGCGGTGGTTAAAGTTCACTTTGACATGCACGCAACCGCAGAGGCATGTGACTGCGTGCATGTGGTTTAGGTGAGAGTTTATTTGGTGAATAAAATCCATCTGCATTAGAATAACGGTGAGGATCAAGAACGGTGCGAGACGGAAGACACGGTGACGGTAAGACCGTCACTATGAATGACTGTCTCATCAAACCCCCCACGCCGATTAAGTCACAGCTATCCATTTAAGATGAATTTCACTGACTAATGTAGCTGAGGAGCACATGCATCCGGCAGAGAAAGCTACGGTTAATTAGCCTCCAAAGCTGCGCCGCTCACCTGGCGCTACTCGCCTGGCACTGCTCGCTTGGTGCCGTGCGTGGACTGCCAGGGTAAACCTCATGAGCACTAATCAACAGGGTTTGAAGCTGAAACTGCATGTGTGACTCAAAGCTCCACGGTAGCATTCCCAACGGTCCCATCCTCGACGTGACGTACCCACACACTAACATACAGAGGCATGCACTCCGATGTTGTTCCCGGCCAATTCTCAGCCCAGTGGAGCTCCAGATTGTGTGGCAGCAAAGCACAATTGGCACCTCTGAGAAGCACTGCTGAGCATATTCCCTTCCTCTGTTTTCTTTATCGTCCTATCAAGATATTTCCCCTGATAGCTGGTATGTTGCAGGAAGGAAAGAGAAATTGTATGGCTTGATAATGAACTCACACACATACACACACCCCCGCCAAACACTATGAAACCCGGGCAAAGCTACATTTATTCCCACTGCCTTTGTATCTTCAGTGGACTTGGGGTTGGCTCCTCATTTGTCAGAAAAGCTAGATTTGGGGGGTCAACATTGTCCCACGCCTGA
The DNA here is from genome assembly GCF_037954235.1 of Aulostomus chinensis. NCBI lineage: Eukaryota > Metazoa > Chordata > Actinopteri > Syngnathiformes > Aulostomidae > Aulostomus > Aulostomus chinensis. The sequence goes on along the minus strand of NC_141321.1, from coordinate 33,129,052 downwards.
TAATTGAAATTTGGTTGTGCAAATAGACCGTGTGAGAGGACGACAAAGACGGATAGAAAGAGAATTAAGTGCGGGGAGGTTGTTAAAATGGGCAGGCGGAATAATCAATAGCAGTTAGAGGAGTGTGTGTTCTGTCAATCTAACAGCTTGTTCTCGTTCTAGGGGGACAAACCCCAGATGTGAAAACTGTTTGGTGGAGCCAGAGACAGATTGATGTTCCACTTTATTGAGATTTAGTGGGCCTGCGTGGATTTGAATGGTACACGAAGCAGTCTGTCAGTTGTCATGATAATGAATGGAAGATGACGGGTTCGGCGCCAGCCATTGTCATTTCGCTGCTCTCAGTCAAACGCGGCCAAACTTTGTGACAAGGGCATCCACGGCATCTAAATATGACAACAGTTCTGAGCCAGAATCACAGGGAAAATGAATGTTGGCTTCTGTATATCACAACGCATCTGGATGTCATGCGAATTTGAATAAATCTAAATTTTATGGTGGTTGCATAGCTGTACTGTATGCTCGCCAGGCCCAGTGACCTTTGACCACCGAAACCTTTTCAGCTCATCCTCAGATGGACAACGACCCCAAAGTTATAATACAGCCTGAAGGTGGGACACGGAAAACTTGGCCAGACCTCATTGTGTACAGTTACATTTGGTATTCTATCTGATTTCGGTGTCTGACCCTTTGGTAATAAATATGCAATCATATTCTGTCTTTTTTATTAACTATAACCACAAGGTTTCGTGTGGCATTGGGTGTCAAAAAAGTAATTTATTGGGTTTTGCAGACTCATCCAATATTGATTTTCTAGTCTAAAGATATGCTTGATTTATTGCATAGTCTGCAATATTTGCCAGTTGTCAAAGCTAAGTCTCGTGAATGGGTTGTCAGATTGTTAGATTCTCTCTCTCTCTCTCTCTCTCTCACACACACACACACACACATACACACACACACACTAAATTAATCCATAATTGTTTTTTGAATTGAATTTTAGAGTTTCTTCACATTCATCACAAATGAGACAAATCTGGAAACAACTTGACAGCTAAAATTCTGGGCCTCAAATCACATGAAAATAAAGAAAAACAAAAACAATAATGACAAAAGTGCATCTGAATTAATAACAAAAGCAGTTATGTGCACCTGTCACGCTCATGAGGACCCAAAAATCGTCATAATCAACACGGGCGTCATGGCACTGGGTGACCTCTGTTACCACAAACATGCTGAAGTTTGGCAGTCGGCCTCAGTGGTGGAGGAGGATCCTTTGCTCACATAGAAGTACTACTACCAAGCTACGAAAGTACTGGAGTTACAAGTAGACATCATGATCGTTAACCTGTTCGCATATTAAGTTGATCCCGCGCAACCAACATAACAAAGACAACACTGAAATGCGCATAAACGTCCCTCATTAGCGCTGCTCAGGTCTGGGGAATGAGACCCACTGAGTTTTATTTCTAATGCAACAAAGATGCACACACAAAGAGACGGAGGAAGAAAGGATTCGGTCTGCTGCCCTCCGTCGCTGCCTCAGTGGGGAATATTACTTCAGTCAGGCTTAACAGCTGACCAAATCTCTCTCCGCCTGCCTCTCCATTTTCTCCCTCTGCGTATTTTTGCTTTGAAAATGTTTATGAGGATGCAGGACAGATATGATACTGCATACAAATATCAGCCCTCATTCTGCGTCTCGTCATAGATTAAACTTTCTGAATTGGACAAAAGACAAACCAACACCAGACGGCACAATGCAGAGCAATTTTGTCCAGCGTAATACAATAAACAACACAATAAAGGTACTGAACACAACACCCCCCCCCCCAAAAAAGTTTAATATTCTATAAGAAATATAGTTCCATTTAAATTACATAAATGAGTGAGCAGTTGCTTTCAACCACTAATGTATCATCATCCAATCAGTGTTATTATTTAACTGCAATGTTACTATTGGCTCTGTATCACTAGTACTACTGCCAATATCACTAAATATCAAAATAGTACACAAACGTGTCAGAGACTGCGTCCATCCTCCCCAGAACCAGACAGAGGCCCTCCCCTCTTCCCTAATGAGCCACGCTAGTTAGCTTAGCACAATGAATGGTGGTGGATGGGAAGCGTTAGCACAGCTCTGTGGGGGAAAAAAAGTCACCACTTTTCTCCACAGCCGTCTTTGACTGCATGAACAGAGTGGTGTGTGTGTCCTTGGCTATGAAATAAGAATTTCAAATTAGGAGACATGATAATTTTCAAATCAGACACAGTGCTGGCACTACTTTCTTGACTGGGTGTAGTGATTTGACGTAGAGCCTTAAAACTCCGTCCAACGAAACAAAAGTCTGCAGTGCGGCAGTACTTCTTGTCACGTTAAAGTCTTTGCAGGCCTGGATGACTGCCAGACTCAACGCGTACAGATATCAGGGACAAAGAGGTACAACTAGTCCTGTTTTTGCTTCCCGTCTGTGAGACTAAATTGAGGGCAAAACAATCCCTCTGTGTGTAAGAACAAATGTGTAATTAAGAAACAGGCTCACTGTTCTTTCATGCACTGTTAGCAACGACTGCTTTTACAATAATCCAACTACTGACCTCCTTGAGTTTAATTATATCAACACTCAGTTGAACTACTGAATAAAAGCAGAATTTACATGACAAAAAGTATTAATATCTACGAGCCTCTCAGAGGTCGAGTGGCCGTCGAGTGACCCAGAGGTCGCTGGTTCGATCCCCACTTCCCCCGCTGACCATGTCTAAGTGTCCTTGAGCAAGACACCGTACCCCTGACTGCTCCTGATGGACCTGTGACAGACGGGTGACCCGTCCAGGGTGAACCCCGCCTCTCACCCAATGTCAGCTGGGATAGGCTCCACCCCCTGACCCTTAATGGATAAACGATATAGAAAATGGATGGATGGATGGATGGATGAGCCTAAAACTACGCTAAATTACTACTAACTTATGCTACATTCACACGTTCTAAACATGTATGAAATTTCACAAAACTTATTTTAAAATATTTAATTTAAAAAAAGGAACATCTCTCGTAGCCCCGATTCCTACAACACTTTAGTCCCACAGGCATGAAGGCCTTTGCTCTGTAACCGCTGCAGATCAAAGCGCCTCCAAAGTAATGCAAGAATCTCAACCTGCTCCTCGCCAGATTCCTGCTCTGCAAACGTGTGTGCATACAACAACTAAATGATGCGTCGTTTGCATATTTTAACATCTTGTAATACAAACGATTACAGGCTTAAGTCATCAAACCCCAGTCGGGGAAGTTTCATGATGATGCGTGACAACTTTTACCCGGCTTTAACTTGGAGCGTCTCTCTCAAAACTGCCGGAAAAGTCGTGGAGAGATTGGAAGAAGAGAAAACGCTCCGTCGGGTTCAACCGAGACCAAACGCTGCCTCATCCAACATTGATAGTAATTTGCTGAGTACTGACTGATTGGATGGATGTCTGAGATGTTCGCTGTCTGCTATAAAACGGCAGTTCGCGTCAAGGTAATGGCTCCTTCAGATCTGTGCTCCTGCTCCTCCTCGCTCTCTCTGGTGTATTTTTAGACCTCCCTCATTCCCTAATTGTTTGTGTCCCTCGACACTCACATTGTTTTCCTTCTTCTTGTGACACATGGCGAAGTGAACTCGCCCGCCTCACCAACACTTTACCAAACGTCAGTTACAGCTCACTCCCACACTGGCTCCTCTGGATGCATGAACACAGTTTTTTGTTGTTGTTGTTGTTGTTGTTGATTTTTTTGGTGCGAAGCCTGAAACTTCAGTTTTCTAAGGACTGCTGATTTTAAACTTTCAAACTGCTTGTGCTGCAGTGTTTTAGTGAGTAGGAGTTCAAACGGCACAGAAGCCTGGTGCCTCAGAAGAGGCGATGACCGTGCAGCATGACTCGGATGCACAAACACGCAGATTTACTAGCAGGCATCCACTCCAGCTCTTCGTCGATTTACTACTGAATTCTACTGTCAAGCCGGTGTGTCCAAACTAAAGTTAGTGCTCAATTATAGAGAAATATGGTCTAAAGACAGGATCGACGCCTAAACTTAGACCTTCACCAGGAGACAGAGGTCATTACGTGCTCAGTCGAGAGCTGACGTCTTATCTCGTGCTAAATCGGCCGGTGAAGTGAAGCAGTGTCTGAGTGGAAACGGATGGGTTTTGGATTTTATTGGACATGACATGCGGACTCCTCGTTTGATGAAATGCAAAAGCAAAAACCTGAGCAGCTCTGGTCGGAGGAAAGCTAGTAGTTAGCGTACAGTACTTCATCCTGAACGGTATTTCGCCTTTCAAGTACTTCAATAATACCCTATAAATGAATAATTTCTCCTCCAGACTACTTCTGACTCCTTTGTGACTCCAGAATGCAGAAAGAGCCAGCCACGTGTATTTAGCTTGAAGCTAACGGTGACTGACAGCTAACAGCTGTTCAGAAACGTCAGTTCGTAGACTCTGGAGTGCATCATTCGGTATATTCTGTGTATAAGAGCATATAATCTGTTTTACGCCAATTAAATTAAGTCGAACCGATTGGTCGTTTTATTTCGGGAATAAAAAGGTTAGTTTGTGGATTTGTGAGCATCGGGCTGGATGAAGACATGGATCGTGCCATTGAAAGCTTGTATGATTTTGGACAGTTCTGCTGTGGTCGGCTGTCAGTCTCCGTTAGCTTCAAGCTAAATACACGTGTCTGGTTCTTTTCGTGTCCTGGAGTTGTAAAGGGTCAGATTTTGTGGGTTTCAGGCCTGGAGATGAAGGCTGTCCTCCAGGTTTAGGGGTGTGTTTATGGGAACCTTTGACCGTTCTGGCTCTCAGTCCCGGCTCTAACTCATCACAAAGGTGTTCGGTCGGGGTTGAGGTTGGCACTCAAGTTCATCCACACCAAACTCTCTCATCCATGTCTTTGTGGACCTTGCTTTGTGCAGCGGTGCACAGCCATGTTGGAACAGGAAGGGCCATCCCCAAACTGTTGTGTGTGAGTGGAATTGTCCAGAATCTCTTGGTATGCTGAAGCAGAGTTCCTTTCCCTGGAAGTCGAGGGGCCAAGCCTGAGAGCGGCCCGTGATCTCAGTCTGCATCGGCCTGGCGCTTGGCTTCACA
>NC_141321.1:33046426-33118926 GCF_037954235.1 Aulostomus chinensis | reverse complement strand
GAAGCACGGCGCCTAACGGCCACGGCACCGACAGGTTAATTACCACCTGCAGAGTGAGAGGAGAGAGATGGCGTGGCAGCGAACACGCAGGCACGTCCTCATCAACAGATGCACATGAAATATTAAGCTAATTGACACTGAGTGCTGGAATGTAGTGTGGAGGCAAACATGCATCTCTCAGGAAAAGCCTCAGCCGGATCGTCCGTTTATCAGAACCATTAAGCAAACCACAACCGACGGGGAAGAGGGACCGGATCAATACGGGCCTGCTGGCCCATCCTGATGCTGCTCTTAGCGTGCAATGCTAATTTACACTCCCAGTAGCAGCATGAGCAGTTGGCTAACTGTCACAGTCCTTTTCCACTATGCACATTAATATTGATGGGAAAACCATGAACCTCAGAGTTCAGCTCGCATCGGCGCCGTCCTCGGTTTCTGTACAGATTGTTTTCAAGATGAAGTCTGCCAGGATTTGCTGCACGTCCCCGATCTTTTGTCGTTTTTTTGTTTTTATTTTTCTATTTCTCCAAGTGAAGTACGTGAGTGGCTCTTTTATTGACAGACTGCTGTCTTAAACATAGATTGTCTTTCCACAAATCAAGAAAGAAAATGACATTGAGTTGTCGTGGTTGTGGAATTGGACGAAGGGGGAAGGGAGGAGGGAAAAAAAGTTGAATTGAGAATTTTAAGCATCTGATGGATGTGGAAGGCCAAGTTCCTCGCTTTGTCCCAGTCAGACACTGAAAAAAACACCAAGTACCTCCAGGTTTTTAACTTGTCGAGGGTTTGTCCTTGAAAAGGCAGACTTGACTTTGGAAATCTGAGCCTAAAATTTTGACATTTCAAAATGGAAACTATTAAAAGTTAACTTCGGCAAAAAAAAAAAAAAAAAAGTACAGCTTGAACCAGATCTTGTAAAAAAAAAAGAAAAAACATAAAATTTGTGTTCCTAAGTGCAGCCGCTAATAAACGTACAGAACAGCAGGCTGCAGCATGTGGGAGGGGAAGTTGAAAATGACTGTTTTCTAGAGGTAAAATGTACACAGTTCAAAAACTGCCAGCATTTCCCTCCAGCGCTGGCGAACCATACAGGCCCAATATACGGTTTATATATATTTTAGATTTGTTTTTAGATGAATTGCCCCAAAAAATTCCCTTTGAAAACAAATGGATTCATTTTATTTTAGTAAAAATTAATGATCAAAGGAATTTACTTGCTTCATATTGACGCCGGTGTGGTTTAGGGCAAAGCCATCCAGCCGTGATTGTGCTGGTTCCCATTGCTCAATATAACGAGCCCAGCATGAATTAGAAAACAAAACGGGAACACAAAAAAAAAACCCCACCATTCGAAGGGTTAAATATAACGACGACATATGAGCAGTAAGTTACATCTGCAGTTTGATATGAGATGAAACATCAGCACATAGAAAGTGCATTTTAATCTGTAATCCAGCTAAATCCACTTCTCAACACACACACATACAGTGTGTAAAATGGCTTAGTGTATTTGTAGCTTACAGACACATTGTATATTGTTGCATATGTGGCCAAATCCCTCTGGCCGCCGCCGCCCGCCGCAGTGACATCAATGCCTCCCGCTGCGTCCCAATTCTGGCGCGTTCTTCAGTAACAGGACGCGTGTGAAGTGTGAATCCATGGATCAGCGTCCTAAATGGATATATAGATTTTAAAGCCTAACCTTTTATGTGTCTGATACGGGGTGGGGGGGCAGTGGGTTGAAGTGTGCGCACACACGCACACACACACACACACACACGCACACAGCCGCATGTGGAAAGATGGTAAATTTCATGTCCAGGCTCAGCATCAGGAGGGCAGCAGTCTGGTCCAGGCTCCAGCAGGAGGAGCGCTGCAGCGTTGGCTTGTTGGTGGCTGGGCTGAAGTCTTTTAATCCGTTTGGAGAGTCCTGCTAGAGCCTCAACCTCCCTCCATCTGCTCGCATTATCCCCGTAATCCCATCTCATTCTCTGTCTGTATCTCCGTCTCCCCCTCCTCCCTCTTGCTCTCTTACTTATTTTCACTTTCGCTCCAGGGATTTAGCTTGAGTGGAGGCAGTTTAACACGTCTGACACGATTCCTTGAGGGACAGAAATGCGTGACGGGCTGGAAGCGTCATGTATCACGATCGAACATCACTTCTTGTTGTCGGCATTCTTGAATTACCCAACTTGAATCTGGACCTTTGTGGGGACTCGCCTTCTAATGTGGGGCAACGTGCCAGACCCAGCGAGGCTTTACGTTTACTGACGTTGACTCTCCAGGCATGAACATGTAATTGTGACTGCAAATCCTGGATATCCCAGCATTTTGTAGAGACACCCCCTGAAACTGGCAGCTCAGTTAGCTAAGTTCAAACCTTTCATCTGTGGTCCTGACCTAAACTGTTGTGGTTGTGAACGGCTCTCTCTGAGCAGTTATGGGTGCCGTGCTGAACCATGCTAACTATAGCTGTCCCCGCTCACGGGACCTCACGTGCCTGGCGAATCGTCCATGTGGTTTAGCTGCCAGGCTGCAGAGGCCAAGCTAGCGTGGTGAGTGGCCAGGCCAGGTGAGGTCGCCAACAGCTCATTGCTCCTGCAGTGGTTAAACGTTATACAGCCATTCATCAAGCTAATTGAGCTAGCAGAGATACCTAGCGTTAGCTTGCCTTGCTGCTAGCAGCCGTGTGGCCGTCAGTGAAAAGAACGCACCTTTGCTTTTGCGACAGTTTGACGATTTTTATTCCTCGTTAGCTTCACTCAGAGAGCGCAGGAGCACCATGAGAAGACAAGGCTCTCATTCCAGAAATATCTGTCCTCTTTTCCTCAGTACCTGCCTGCTTTTTTTTACATTTGTTATCATGTTTTTGTGTCAGTCCTTCATATTCAGAAGTCATTTAACAAAGCGTACCCCTGAAAGTACACAGAGAAAGCACTCCATTAATGTCCCTCAAAGGTTCCTCCTCCTTCTCTAAACCAGCCACTATCGCACAGTAATACTGAATGGAATGATACATTTGCTTAATTAGTTAAATGATTCATTTATTCAGTCTTTTGTCTTCAAATATTTCCTCAGAACAAAAAATAATACACTGCACCTCTTTCATCTCTTGTTTCTTGTCTTGCCACCTCCACCTCTTTGCTCAAATCCTTTCAACATAACTGCTTCCGACTCTCCGAAGGAACAATCACGACCTTCCATAGTTGACTCCTGCCAGGGAACACAACACCAAATCGATCAGAAACCACTGTAAACAACATTCCCTCCAGCGAATAAAAGCAACGCACTCTTTCTGAGGATTCTCAACAAACACAAAGTGAGAACTGTGGTCTTGTTTATTTGCTTCTTTTATTTAATTTTCAACAAAGTAAAAATTTCTTGTACAGAAAATAGAGAGGATACCAAAAGATGATAGAACATATTTCCTGGAAACTATGAATGCATTGAAGACATCCGGAACCAGTTCATGTTTGGACGTACGAAAGAATCGATGGACACCTCCTGATGATGTCACTAGAGACGCGTGTCCTGGAGGGATTATCTGTTCAGCCCGGTCCATTTGAGAGGCACGCCGCTGGCCAACGTGTGTGGTTTTTGGTGCAAAAAGGTGAACCGTAGGAGAGTGACTGCCACCTCCACCTCGTGTTCGGGAGGCAGACAGACTTTGGTTCATACATCCGGTTTCCTGTGTTCGTCCAGCGTCAGTTCAGTGACTGAACTCAGACATAAACGTCTCTCAGACTGAACGCCACCCGCTGTCACACCACAGGGGAACCTGGTTATCTGTCCCAGTCGTGAACTGCTGCGTCTGGCCTCAGCGTGTTTTCAGGAGCGAGTGAGTAGCAAAAAAAAAAAAGAAGAAGAAGAAGAATAGAAATAAAACCTTCACGTGTGAGATATGCCGCAATGAGATCATACCCAAAATATACCTAACCTACGCCACAAGGAAGCGCAAGCTCAGCGTCACCCCCGGATGTTTTCAGATGATTTTGTCACATTTCTCGTGTTATTTTTTTTCTCCCTTTTAATAATAATTAATGTTGCCATTTAGACACTAAAGAAAACTTCCTGCCATACGTGGAGCCATTTTGTACCTGTTTGGCTCCTCCCACTGGAACATACCAACAACATGACCAAATGCCACAAAAACAGTTGACCACTGCTGTTCGTCTGTTACCCTGAGTAGAAACCGAGCAGCAGACCTGCACTCGCTCTTATACTGCAGTTGACTAAACTCCTGAAGAGTGAAACTGATCAGATGGTTCTGACTCGATTCTCTCAGGCACATTAAGTAGGCAGCCATCTTCTCTGCTCGGGTCCTTTGTGCTTGACCAGGAAGTGCTGCCAGGGTAAGTTGCAACAACATTTCTTTACTGCTAAAACAAACAAACAAACAAAAAAAACCCACATGTTCCAACTCCAAATTGTTTGGTGGTCAGAACAGAGAGTCTCGCTGAGGTCGTGCTTGGTGTTTGTGCACCTCCCGGCCCGCTGACGGCTTCCACCCGGTGGCACCAGCACAAGTTTGGCACTGAGCACTTTCCTGCTCCAGGAAACGTACATCGCAAATCATTTGCGATATTCCAGTGATGCAGAATGTATTTTCACATCTAGCTGGCAGCGTTGGTCACTTCGCCGGAGAAAAGTTGTCTCGCTCCCTTCGTCTTCTCTTCAGTTATTTCCCGTTGCACGTGCGCCTGACCTCCGTTTATACGGTATGTGAGTGCCAGAGGTTGAAAACGAGCCGCCGTCACGCAGCTCCTGGGTGAACCGGCAGGTTGTGTTGTGTTATTTATTTAGTGTTTTATTGTGAAGTATTTGAGCAACTTTCCTTGTATGTCAGGTGCTTTATCAACAACAATGGCAATACTTGGAATAATTATTCATATTAAATCATATCTGATATTATAACTGTTAAAAAAAAATAATTTTAGATTAAATTTGATCAATTTATCTTTTGGCATCTTGTTGAAACATTTGCTGTGGGTCCATCTTAAAACAGCAGAAACATTCTGTTCAAACCTTCCGACGTTCCAAATTTGCAACTTGCAAACATACGTGAGTGAGTGTTTGTGAGTGCGTGTCAAGATTGAGTCGCCTGGAATTATGGTTTTCCATTCGGATGTTCTTCTCTTGACTGAAACATTAGCGGTGAGGGATGAGTTCCTCCGTCTGCTCCACAGACGGCTCCGTGTCACCAGTGACTCACGAGTGTTTTTCAGTGATTCTTAGGTGCGTGTGGGATTTTCATTAATGAAGAGTAACAGCTGGCTTTGATCGAGCTGATCTCACTCACGTCTTAAATGTGCAGATGGACACTAACACGGTCGGCGTGCAGCTCAGGAGGGAGAGCTTGTCACCTGCTAATCTCGGGGTCGTTGCTTTCGATCCCGGCTCCCGCCGTCAGGGACGCCTGCTCGCTGCATGTTTAGCTCTTTTTAATTTAGAACGAACTGTACTGAATCCTCTTACTCCTTGAAAGCGGCATATATTCGCTCCAATGCTGTGACACGTAGGTCAGTCAGACAGCTGACATCATACCAGTGTTACAAACCCGTCTCTGAGCAAGAACGCACTCAGAATGCAGCACAGTACCGACATGACGAAAAGGTTCCCGGTCAAACTCTGGAGGGAAGCTGACGTAGAACCTCATGATGTAATGTGGGCGTGTCTCTGGTCATGACCCCGATATTTCTCTCTCGAGCACTATCAATGAAATGTTCTCAAAGAAACTGGGGTGAAGACCTTGATGGATCTGTAGTTTTCCCCCACAGTCGAGGGTCGGTAGCTGAACTGCTGCTGGCTAATAAAAGTAGTCACTGATAGCTTTTCTCGTGTGTTTTTCTGCCGGTTGGCTGAGAGCCGGCAGAGACAGTCCACCTGATTCCTCCAGTCTTCTGGTTTGCCAGATGCAGCGCTGTGATGAGTTTGTGTTTGTTATGGCTCAGTTGTGTGACTGCATGGCTGATGGAGAGGTCAATGCATTATCTGCTGTGCACAGAGCCGAACGGAAGAAGATGTCCTGTTTATTTTGGTCCCGGTAAACTAGAGAGCAGGCAGTGGTGGGAGAAAAGTACCACAAGTCCCGTATGGAGAAAAAACAAAATCCGCTTTGAACAGTAAAACTAAAAAAGGTATCGGCAGAACAAGTCAAGTAAAAGCAGTTCGCACCAGGGTCGGAGTGGGAGTCATCTTCAGCCCTGGAGTTTCATCAGACCAGCCCTCAAAGAAAATGAAGTCGGGTGCGCGCCCGTGCCCCGCCAGCGACAATTTACGTTTTTTTTTTTTTATTATTGGTTTTGGGTGATTTTCATTACAGTTACGGGTGTCTATTCCCAACACAACTGTACAACAAGGAGGGCAGACAGCGCACAGCACAGCTAAAGCATACCCTGCCTCTTCCTCTCCCCTGTAGCTCAGCCCACATTTGCCCACAACTTTCACAACAAATACAACACGCTCCATGATCTGACGTTTCTTTTTCACTTGCTCCACATGTAAAGACATTGGGTTACCTGTTCACAAGCTTTTAACATCTCCCTTTTGTGCTCTCATAAAGTAGGCATTTGCACTGTGTGTGTGGGTTTGACTTCGTTCATGTTCGTTTACCCTTTGATGACTTCATCCCACCCTTAATGAAAGGACCCTCACTAAGAAAGGGGGCAAATGCTAGACAAACAGAACAGTACAGAGATTTATTCTTTTCATTGTAAGTAAGCCACTTGCGAATAGTACCATGTTTGTAGTGAAACACCTTTGGTTTACGCACATTTGATGGTTGTTTGGGGTGAAAAGAGAAAAAAAAGTCCAGGTCCTTGGGTCGAGGTCGAGCAAAGTAATCAAAATTAAAGCTGCAAGCAGCGTTGTGAGGGCCTGAGCCCCTGGCCTGAATCCCAGGGTGTCCTGGTCCAGTGTGGAGGCCTTGTAGTTGAGGAGATAGAAGCCTGAGTCTGATCAGAGAGTGAGAGCAGAGCTGAGAGCTGGCCCTTTAAGAACCCCTCCCCCACTGCTCTGTCTTTGATCTGTGCTAGAGTGAGAGCAGAGCTGAGAGCTGGCCCTTTAAGAACCCCTCCCCCACTGCTCTGTCTTTGATCTGTGCTAGAGTGAGAGCAGAGCTGAGAGCTGGCCCTTTAAGAGCCCCTCCCCCACTGCTCTGTCTTTGATCTGTGCTAGAGTGGAGAGCAGAGCTGAGAGCTGGCCCTTTAAGAGCCCCTCCCCCACTGCTCTGTCTTTGATCTGTGCTAGAGTGAGAGCAGAGCTGAGAGCTGGCCCTTTAAGAACCCCTCCCCCACTGCTCTGTCTTTGATCTGTGCTAGAGTGAGAGCAGAGCTGAGAGCTGGCCCTTTAAGAACCCCTCCCCACTGCTCTGTCTTTGATCTGTGCTAGAGTGGAGAGCAGAGCTGAGAGCTGGCCCTTTAAGAACCCCTCCCCACTGCTCTGTCTCTGATCTGTGCTAGAGTGAGAGCAGAGCTGAGAGCTGGCCCTTTAAGAACCCCTCCCCACTGCTCTGTCTTTGATCTGTGCTAGAGTGAGAGCAGAGCTGAGAGCTGGCCCTTTAAGAACCCCTCCCCCACTGCTCTGTCTTTGATCTGTGCTGGAGTGGAGAGCAGAGCTGAGAGCTGGCCCTTTAAGAACCCCTCCCCCACTGCTCTGTCTTTGATCTGTGCTAGAGTGAGAGCAGAGCTGAGAGCTGGCCCTTTAAGAACCCCTCCCCCACTGCTCTGTCTTTGATCTGTGCTGGAGTGGAGAGCAGAGCTGAGAGCTGGCCCTTTAAGAAGCCCTCCCCCACTGCTCTGTCTTTGATCTGTGCTAGAGTGAGAGCAGAGCTGAGAGCTGGCCCTTTAAGAACCCCTCCCCACTGCTCTGTTTTTGATCTGTGCTAGAGTGGAGAGAGAGGAGGAGCACCAGGACTGGAGTGGGGACAAGAGGAAGAAGTCGGCATACGCTGGTCCAGAGGGACACAGAACACCATGTTTTTGGAGGGGTTTTTGTCAGGAATGCAGTGGTGTGGTTGGTAGAGCTGTGGGATGGATGGTGTAGACGTGAGAAGCGTTTGTTTGACAGTATGAACCCTGAGAGGACACGGTCTCCCCATAGACTTCCATTGTAAGGTGAAACGTGTCTCCCCAACTTTGAGGGCTTATAAAATGGACACCGAGTGAGTTATTGCAAAGTTTTTAAAGACTTTTGAAGAGCAGAGTTGTGTGATTAATGTGTGAAAGTTTGGAAGCGATAGCATTAATGCTCTAGGAGGAGATAGATTTTGTTCGGGGAGTAAAAAAAGTCCTCATTTTGACAGTTTTGTCCAATTTGTGGACATTTTGTTGTAGACAGGTGAGGGGTCAGAGTGTAGGAATTGTTGGTCTTCAAGAGACGAGTCCAACGGTGTTGGTCCCATGTTTGTGGGACATTCGTGGGAGGAGTTATCGTGCTGCAAATTATCTTTAAATTATCTTTTAGTTGTGTGGCTCCGTAGGTGGCGCTATTGACTTTTGTGGGTTTTTTGTTTTTGATTAGTGAATGTTTAGCCAGACCGGACAAGTGTGGCGAATTTCATGCATGTTCAGGGGGTGAAATTAGATTATGCGCGTGATGCGCTCATTGACAGCAAGAACAGTCCAGTACCAGGTTTTGAGTGGAGTGGATGTGAAAACCGGCTCCGGGCCGTCTGGCCCAGTTGCCTCATGGGTGTTGGGGGGGGGGGGGGGGCTGGGACACTGTTCAGTGTGTGTTTTTATTGTTTTTAGTGCTGCTAATGTGTTGCTCTGCCAGGCAAACATAATAGGGCCTGAAACTGAAGGTACTACTACCCTAATTACCCTCAGGGTCCCCTTGGTCTGTCCTGTTGGTCGCTCCATGTTCAGTATCCTGCTGCTGAGCCTGAGCTGCTGGATGATCGGTTACGGCTCTCCCTTCTTGTGTATCTAATGCTCCTCAATTCAATCACAAATTCACAATAAGGGCTTTAGCAAACTTTAGGTGTTGTGAGCTTGTAGATCTTCAGAGCCAAACCCAAGCACAATCAGGTAGCTATGCTTCACATTCATGCCAAAAATAGTGAACAAAAGTAGCAGACTTCACCTTTGACATCACAAATCACCCAATCTGTGACATCGTGGCTACTGCTGGTGTCCTCATCACAGGTGACGGTACCAGGACCTGCTTGAACAAGAAAAAAGTCTTGCAGAAGATCCAATGGGTTACCATGACTCTGGTGCCAAGATTAGGCTGTTTGCTTTTCATGTCATGCCAATTAGTTTACAAGCTTTATGAGCACCAACTTGTCTCATTTTTAATATGCATAAAACGTTCACCTCCACTATGCCATAATTTATGGTATGAAGTGGACTAAAAATACAGTAATCTATATAAAAGATAACAGTGGTTTGTACCCAGATTTGACGAGCTAAAGCTAAACAGTGCGACTCCCACCTTGTGCTGGCTCTGAATGTAACAATACATCATGGCTCGTGCTTCGTGGAACTGGGTCTTCGTCATCGTCACTGGCACTGCTGGTCCGCTGAGAGGCTGCAGCCGTCTGCTGTGAAGCCAAGACAAAAGTTTCTCACATGCGTGCCAAACTTTTAAGAAGAGACAAGTTTTGACTGTCAGTGAGTGGCTAACGTTAAAAAAAACGATATATTAACAGTGCAGTGTAACATTAGCATTAGCACTTAGCAGCTACTGGCTAGACTAGCCAGTAGCCAAACACAGTCACAGATAGCCCAAGTTTGTCTAGCTGCACGGTTATAGCTGCTAGTACAGCCTGAGCTAACATTAACGTTCGCTTAGCTAAGTTAACGCAGGATAAGTTTCCTATTTTCCTGTCCCCTCTTGTTGGACACGCTTGGGGAAGAACGTGTCGAGTTTTGGAAATTTGGCTGCAGTTGCCTCGGCTGCTTTTCTTTTCCGGAGTCTCTCTTTTTCGGCTCCTCCTTTCTCCTTCCTCTTATTGGGCAACGTTCTTCATGGCATCTGACTGCAAGGCGGCCGCTGAGTGGTGGTACTACAACTAGATGGGGCTGTTTCTCATTTTAACACTAACCGCTGTTTCTGCGTTTTTACCAGAAATATATATATATTTTTAAATGCCTGCTCACACTGGCCCATCCGGCCGCCGGGGGCACCGGCCGTTCGGGAAAACTCCCGGTCCTCCAGATGGCCACTCCGAGCCTGGTTCGCACCCTCTGATTTTTATCGCGTTTACCTTCGTTGAGGAGGTCATGTGATCGCCGGCACTGAGGAAGTTGTGGGTGGTTTTAATTAGATTTGGAGGGACGATAGAACTGATGTTGGGGAACAGTTGACTAGCTGTTGGACTGATGGTCTGATCTGATAATGTCATATCACCATGGCGACAGGAGCAGTACATGATTGCCCTTCAAAAGCCTGAGTGTGTCAGCAGCCTGTTACTGTTGCAGCTTAATTTATTGTTTGTTCTCAGTTTTGCAGACGACAGCAGTGATGGGGGGGCGGGGGGTCAGAAGATGGGGGCACAAACAAAGCTGTTGCGCGCAAGGTGGGTTCACCTTTTTTCTTTGACTTTTTCTTCGGTCTTCAGTCAAATATCGGCTCGCCGAGGAAGTTTGGAGAGAAAACCCGTTGTTTAGCGGAGCTGTTAACAACTCAAACGTCTGACATGTGACCCGGGCTACACGCTGCTCTGTGTGAGAAGGTCAGAAATCACCAGCTTAACAAAGGTCTGTCCTTTAAAAAGCTTATTTTCATTGTCTTTATCTTAAAGGCCGGTTAAATAAATGCAGAGGAGTGGAACGGCAATGTGTTGAGTGTCTCACACTTGTGCACAGCGCTTTAGAAAACGTGCGTCATTGGTGGGAGAAAGATGGCGGGAGAGGCAGACAATACAAACATGCTGTAACCAGCGTGTGAGGGTCAAGTCACCCAGGAACATTGAATCAACTGACAGATGAGTAACGAGAGCATGAGAGCAGCGTGAGCGCGCCAGCCCCAGGCTCTCGTTCGATTCCCGTCTGAAACCAGGAGGAATGAAGGAACACCTGAGTGGGAGACTGTCCTCTGTCCACCGCGTTAAACTACACGACTGAGACAAACCTCCCTTTGGTGTCCAGCCTTGTGACATCAGAACACAAGACTGTGAGCCAAAGAAAAGAAAAACCCTCTGTTTCCAGTTGCCATTGTAACCATGGCAACCGAGCCACGTTATTACTCCCATCAACAGGTGTCTGATGTCTGTAATTTTGTATGATAGTGTCCCCACCAAATATGAGGCCTGCTGATGGGCCCGGGGAGAGAAGCTAATTCTGCCCTCTTCAACACAGACGTGTGGAATATCCACACGGAACGCGTCAGACAGCATCCAAACTCCTGACTGACTCTGTTCTTGTGCGTGTGTGACGACGCTCTTTGGACCTCGCCGTGTTCCTGAGCTTTTGCGTCATGATGCGCTAACGACAAAAGATGATGAGTTGCATTCAGACGCGGAGAGTTTTGTCTTGTTTACTGGGTTTGAGATGAATGCTGACGTCTGAGTAGAACTGGAGTGGCAATAGTTGAACTGGTGCCAGTTCTGAGACTGGAACATGTCAGGACAGAACTGGTTTACCAGGGCTGGAGGAAGAATGACCAGGGGAATCAGCAGACTCTCATCCACATTAATGCTCACAGCAGTTTTATGGTTCTGTCGCTCAGCAGGTGGAGTGTCAAACCCAAATGTGGAACCACGAGTATCTGCTCACTTCAACTAGGTGAGTTTACGAATGTTGGAAAAAGTCAATAGTTTGGTTGACATTTCACTTGTCAAAGTCTAACACGCCCAGACAAAGTGGTTGGGAAGTGAACTACACTGGCGTGTGTACCATTCAAACTGAACCTGATTGGCCTGGCGTTCTGTGCGTGCTCTGTTGGTTCCAGTGCTTCTGTGACCTGGAAGTTGACCAGTCGAGTGCGGCGCCATTCACGGCAGGCCGCGCCACTGCCAAAAACACGCTTAGACCAAAACTTTTTGAGCTGGAAGTGGAATCTCACCTATTTTCCTGACTGCTGGTCCACGTGGGTGACGGAAGCAACCCTTGTTGCCAGTGGGGCAACTGGCTACGTTAAATTATTGTCAGAAAAATGAAAAACGTACGGTTTCACTGTGGCACGTTGATGATCCTGGTGTTTAGACCTCATAGAGGAGGCTCGCGTGTGTTCACAAACAGCACAGCAACTTCCGTCCTACAGTTCAAGGGTGGTGTTTTGTTCCTACAACAACCGATGGACTCGAACGCAGAGTGACCTTCAGTAAACTTCAGTGTCGGTATTTAGAGTGTGAAGCACTTTTCTACTTATCGTTAGCCTTTTCTCTTCTGAATGACCGTCCCTGCTACTCTCCGTCCAATCATCTTCCACAATCCTCTCTCATTTTGAACACCTTTTTTTTTTTTTTTTTAAACAAAAAAAAAAGATATCTATGAATAAATTCATAGCTGCCACGATTAAAGGGCACCTTTAATGCTTACTAGCTTATTAAGTGGAGCTGATCGCTGGGCTGATTAGAGGAGTTGGAGTTATTACGTGTTGGATCTCGTCACATTAACATGCCAAACATGTCGGACGTGTCGGGCCGGCCAGTCGAAGCTACTAGAACGGTGTGTTAGGAGGGAACCAGTACTTTGTTTACAGTCTATACAATAGTGAATGGAAGATTAGTTTCTGGAGGCTTTATCACAGGCTGTCACGGTTTATGGTTTAATGAATATCAGGGAATGAAATTTAGAGGTGAGCGGCGGCGGGAGTGTAAGGAAGCCTTAACTTTTCAGTGTGTTTTATTCTGCGGCAGAAGTATTTGTCAAAGTCACCAGTGGCGAGACCGTCTCAGCTGAATCTGAATAACTCGGACGGAAACTTTTTATTCATAAATTGCCATGCTCTCTCTCTCTCTCTCTCTCTCCTCCTGAGTAAATAAAGAAAAAGCCTATTTTCAGTTTTATGTTCCAGTGTTCAGATGAATATGTGCTTTTAAAAATTTACTCCCAGGAAATTTTGACGGGGTTAATGCTTCGCGTGCAGATTTTAGGCCTCTGATCTGAACAGAAGTCAGCTGATCGCGTCGGGGGGTGCAGACGACAAGCAGGAACCAGCTGCTCAGCCATGGTGTATGTGGTCAGAACTGTGCCAGGAAGCCTGCCGGTGACAGTTGGACTGTATTTAATTAATTGTGATTGTGCTTGACTGCAGTGAAATTGACGGAAAACATAAAGTTGTATTATTTCAAACAATATTGCCGGTGTTTCTGAGGTAAGGGGCTGTTGTTGAAGTCATCCCTGAAGCCTCTCACGCTTTTCTGCACAGAGAGACTTCAGATTTCAGGGTTTTCGAGGTGCAGATGCAACACAAAGTGGCTCCTTCACAGTCGTGACTGGTGGTTTGCTGGGTGTCGCAGTAGCACAACAGTGCGACCGCAGCGCTCAAGAGTAGCTGGTAATAGAACCGACCTGAGAGCTGGAGCTCCTCCTCCATTGTTCCTGCAGTTTTGTTCGGTCGTGATCATGACGGATGTGTATGACAGCGTCTCCTGCTTGCCGGGCCGCGTGGCTCGGCTGAACTGATGAGAGTTATGTGTTTAATTTGTCGGAGATGAAATACTGCAGTTCAGCATGGAAAGATTCTAACAGTTTGTTTTCCTACAAGAATATATTTTCTATAAATGGATGCTTTTCTTTGTTGTTACAAAAGTTCCTGGTGTGACATCACCTTCGGCAGGACGCCTGATCAAGCAGCGCTAATAGAGTTGCTGCTCGGCTGCATTTAACACAAAGGTTTAGTCACATTTCAAAAGGCAAGGGCATCTCAAATGAGCCCGACTCCACCAAGAAGGCCGAATGACAGGAGTTTCATGCTTCGTGGACACTGACAACACCAAAGGGCAGCACTGTTAGGGCTGGGATGTTTTAGGTGAGAGAGTAAAACAGCACATCCACAAGTTTGAAGGACTTCTTTTCCAGTCGGATTTTGAAGAAAGTTTGGCGCCATCCGACAGTCTGTAGCGCCGTCGCTAGCAAACAGGGCAGTAATACGTCAATGACGTCTCCCTCCCCTAATTGAAGGTCGTATTGCATTCTCATAGACGCGTCGGCTCCGTAGCTGCTCCCTAATTGCAGCGGGAATTGCTGAGTGATGCGGCGAGAGCAGCCTCAGTGTCAGCAGAGGCCAGGCCATAGCTTCTTCATGTCCGGCCCTTCTGCCAGCGCTCACTGCAGCGGGATCAATTACTGTCTGCGTGTGTGGGAATGTGTGATTGCGGGTTGTAGGGTCAACATGAGCGTTTGGATCAAGTTCAAGTGCCTGTGTCAGACCCCCCCCCGCCCCAAACCTCTGCAGCCGCACCTCGTCTCACAGGCCGCGCACACAGGAGAGCTGCTTGTTGCTCGTCTTCCTCCGAGTTTCTTCCCTCAGTTTAGACTCTCCCTTGGCTTCTGCTGCCCACTGGAGGAATTCTTTATTCTTAACCCAAACTTTTCAGAGGGAATTGCTTCAAATTTGGCTCCAATATCTGCTGGGATGTTGGTGGTCAGAGGTCAAGGTCACTGTCACCTCAGGTGTGTGCGGGCAGCAACGAGGCCTCAGGTGTTTCATTCCTGTTGAAGCGATGTCTCAGTTTTGAAACGAAATTCTTCAGATTTTGCACAAACCTCCACTGGGACTTTAGGATGAACTTTAAACACTCTGGTGGCCAAAGGTGGAAGGTCGCCCACAGGCACATATCGTGATGTAGTATTTCTTTTTAGTCTTGGTCTTTTTATGCATTTAATCTGTCCCACCCAACCATTCATCAGCACACACACTGACTGGTGTTCCACGCCTCATCCACCAACTCTCCTCCTCGCTGCAGATTCATTTTTCTTCTTCTGATCCTGTCCTCATCTCCACTCTCCCAACTCATAAAATTTTGTTCCCCATCATTGATAGATGCCGGCTTTACTCACCTTGTTTTCACTTTTTCTCTCAGCCTCACTTTTTTGAGGGAGACTCAACTCTTTCTCTCTTCTCTCTCTCTCTCTCTCTCTCTCTCTGGCTCATGCTATCAATGTGAGTGATTGTGCAATCCCACTGCGTGTTAAAGACATGAGGGGACTGTCAAACAGATCAATGGACAGCGTCTGAATACGTCTTCTAACCCCGTCCACCTTTGCTCAAACCAACACTCGGGCTGTCACACAAGCAGGAGGACGAATGCGTTCAAGATGACGTGTGTAGCCACGGTGTACACAGACGAACACGCCACAGAGGCAGACTTGGATCGCTCTGTTTAATTTATAAATAGATGTATGTTTAGATATGAACATAATTAATCCAGCCAGACATGTGAGACATTTGTACGGGTCACTCAGACAGGGCAGTGATTGCTGCGCTTTACTGTGATTGATTTCCTGTCTGAACTGGAGGAAGTCAGTTCATCTGATTAAAGACAGACAAGTTGAGAATTAAAGATTGGAAGCCACTCTTTGTCACACACACACACACACACACACACACACACACACACACACACACACACACACACACACGCGTGCACACACACCCTGCCTGATCTCTTATCTATCAGCCACAGCAGCGGCCGCTGCAGAAAGCGGAGCTGGCATCACGTAGCACATTATTTGTCAGATCATCCGTCAGCTTGAAAGGGCTCCAGCGCGGAGGGTAGAGTGCAGCGGCAAATCAGTAAAATGAGACGTCTATATTGGCCGCATCTGCAAGAACTCTCTAGATTTGCATTGTACAAACTGAGTTGACGTTATCCTCCAGTGTGGTGCTTTGGAGCCGAGGTGGTCTCACATCAAGTGAAGTGGTGCAGGGAGTGGAAACATGGTGCAGGATCAGCGGGGAGTTTGGTGTCTCCTTTTGTTGTAGCTGGTATTTGAAACCTTTTAATTTGCTCATTCAGCAGATGCTTTTATCAAGATCGACTTGGAGAGGAACACTTAAATTCTCTAGGAGACCTTGGGGTAAATTCTGAGATTATTCAGATTACAATTATCAAGATAAAGAGCTCGGAGGTCAAGTTGGCTGTGTTGTAGAGTGGAGGAGCTGCTCGCAGTGAAAAGGTCTCACTCCTCCTCTCACAGCAGTTGCTTCCAGCATCAAACACGAACAATCCGGATTGAGATGGTCTTGTATTTACAGATTGGAGGGCCAGACTAGCAGGGGCGGTGTTTTGAGTTCCAAGGCATTTGGGGGGTCTATTTGCACACGACGGTTCAAGACATCTTGTTTTGACTTGTTGGACCTTAAACTAAGATATCCGAAAAGGGTGGAATTGAGGGAAATTCAAATTATCTCAAAGTGGAATTATGACAGATTAAGAATAAGATTGTGAAGACCTCAAACTGGAGTTATAGAGTTTTAATTGCAGATCTTGAGTGTCACATATGTAGGAGGCAGCTGTTATTAGGTTCCTGGGTATTTCATCACGTTTGCTCTGTAAACACACTGCAACCAAACTAGAGCTCATTAGACACGAGCTGAAATACAAGACATGCTGCTGTTGCTTTCCGACTCGCTGAAGCACGCGGCTCCCAGTCTCCAGCAGCCCTCCTGGGCGGCGGGTTCACCTGCTATCTGACCAACCCATCCTGCTTTGAGTCGGCCTCCACTAATTGTTGTATTATGATGTTGCAGAAGAAGAAAACTAGTTAGTGCTGCTGACTCGCCAAGACTGGTCGAGCTGCAGGGTTGGAAAAGCTTTATTCTAATCAGGGCCAAACAAAAGTGCTTCAACTGAGCAGCGATTAATAAAGATCCTTGAACACTTGTGCAATAGTTGCTCAACTTAAATGTAAATCAGGTTTAGAAGCTTCCTGAACTGCAAACATTCTGCAGGTGATTATGAAACACATAATTAACTGTGAATAGTTTAACCTTTAAACTTGATTATGCAGAGAAATTAAAATAGGCTGTCTTTTCATGCCACAGTGATGTGGGAAAATGCGTGAAGCTCAAACAGGCCTGACGAGTGACTGGTGGTGGTTTGATGTTGGCAGATTTCTCTCGTTTGTATTTTCTTCAATCTTGGAAGATCAAGGATGAGGTTTAAGTTTATACGCCCATGACGACGATGATAGCAGCAAGGTTGAGGCTCAGGTGAAGACAGCAGTCATGGTATAAATGATAGAAAACTAGTTTAGAATTGATCTGTCATGTTCAAGAGTAGAAGTACCAGTGTATAGGGCCTACAGGGTTCAAATACTTGTTATTGGGGGTATTCCAGTTGTGTTTCCCGAATTTTACTTTGTACTTTTTCTGTGAGTCAAAATAAGTCCTTCTGTGTACTATTGAAGCCCAATATTGCACTTCTGAGGTACCAAATGTACCTTTGAGGGAAACGCTCTTCAAAAGTCCCGCAGCTCCTTGATCGAGGGTGTTGCCATGTCAGCCCCTAGGGGGCGTCGGGAAACCACAACATGCAGAGGCAGTTGCAGGAATTTACTGTGAAAACTGTTAGAAACCATTGTTTTTTTTGAAGTAGCAACGAACTGTCAAGGCCGACTTTGACAGCTGTGAAGGCTCCAGAATAAAGACACCTGGTCCTGACAGGTTTTTAAGGGGTGCATGCTGTACTTTTTCTTTTCAGAAACCTTTGTGAGAACTTGTATTCAACAGGCTTGGAGTGTCCCAGAAAACCGGGTCTGAAATTAAACCTCTCTGAGAGTCTGTGAAATGCCAGTAAAAGGTCAAGCCAAGTCAAGTCAGTTTTATTCGTACGGCGGCAAATCAAAACAAAAGTTCTCTCCTGACTCTTTCCAAGTAGAGCAGGTCCAGTACCTCCCTCCTTCAATGAACCTCCACCCAACAATTCTCCATCAGCAAGCACATCCTGCAACAGCAGCCACAGGCAGGAAGGTGGAGCAGATCCAGGATCAGTGGGGACGGACGTCTGCTTTGAACTGCCTGAGGGAGAGAGAGCAGGAGAGGGTGGCTTATAAAGCAGGGAGCCCCCTGCTGCACCATGAGCGGCCGCTTGTTTGGTTCCGGTCTTCACGATGGGTTTAATTTAAAACAACAGACTTAAGCTTCACTGCACTTCAACAGCGGTTTGGCTTCGAGAGATTCATATTTTAAAAGATTCATCAAAAAGAACCTTTAAGTCATTATATTTTGACCAACATCTTTTTTTTTTCATCCTTTGCTTTATTTTTTTTTACTGTAAGTAAAGTCAAAAATATCGTGACTCTATTCTTTCACGATTTGAAAGCTTTGACCAAATCACAGGTCTCCTAATAACTCAGCGACCTCTGTTCGGGGGGTGTGGCGCCCCCTGTGGGAGGCCCGGGTCATACTTTTAAAACCACTGTTGTTCATCTGTCCATACTTGGTCTGAACAAATGCAGCAAGTCCTTCAAAGCAATGAAAGCCGGTGGGGGGCCTCCGCCGTCCTCAGTGTTTTCTCTGCAACATTCCTTCTGTGTTGATGTGTTTCTTTGCTGCAGCCATGAAGCTCCACACAGAGCGACGGCTCAGTCACGCAAGGACGGCTGCTAACATGCCGAGCAGCTTTACGGAACCAGGGCAAAGACCAGGAGAGTCTCTGTCAATGTTCTGATACAACTGTGGAGCAGTACTGGAACGTTTGTAACGTTCTGAAAACAGCTGCTGTTCCGTGAAGGACAGAACATCCAAACACTCGAGGCTCCGCAGAAACCACAGGACTGATTTCCCTCTGTTCTCCTGCCATGAACCAGATCTGTTAGCGCAGGGCTCCTGTAGGTCATGTGACGAAAACACCCAATCCCCGGTTCGCAGAGGAAGAATCTGACGGGAGTCTGTGTCCCCTTGATCGCACACATGGTATGAGTACACAATAGTGTCCCATTTCTCCAATAATCAAGTGGAGAATGTTGGAGGAACATGATGTTAAAACGGGGAAATAAAAACGTTAAAATTTGATATTCTGCTTGGGATGATGTCATCGATGGAAATGCAGTTTTCTCAGCTTCCTGTATCAAGGATGAAGCTACAGCTTAACTTTTATACTCTAAAACTTGAAACTCGGCTCTTTCGCCGTGTTCGCACGTTCATCAGACTGGATGTTCTTGGGTTGTTTGACAGATCAATTAATTTTGTCAAAAATGCAGCACCAGCTGGCAACTTTTTAAAAGGGCTGTCAGAGAGAGAGAGAGTTATTATAGGTGAGTAATATGATATTCAGCTAAAGTGACGTGATTCACTGGTTCAGGTCCCTTTATACGATAACAGCCAGAAGACACGTCCTTAAAACGTCTACTTGGAGTTCCTTCACGAGCCAGTACTTTCACATTTATTGTGTAAAGAAGAAGAAGAAAGTACTTCTACTTTTACCAGTGTGTTAGCACAAGTATCAGAATATGTGTACTTTTGCCACCTCTGCACACAGTGAGAATCTCCTGAAGACTTTGGGAATGCTTGTCAAACTAAACTGCATCGTCAGGCTAATCTTAACTGCAGACACACACACACACACACACACACACACACACACACACACACAAATGCCTGAAGGTGTCATAGAAGAAGCCCAACTATAACACATCAACTGTTCATTTTTTGTGTGTGTGTGCGTGCGCGCCAGCAGCATAACAAGAGCCCATGCCGTGAGCTGTAATCTGCTAACACAGTGGATTGAGTTTGGCTCTGCGGGATTAGCAGTGGTGTGTAACACAACTCCTTCTTAATTACTGCTATACAGCAGTACGATGTAGAGGAGGAGACGCAGAGCGAGGGGGAGAGAGGGCACACTTTTAATTGCTGTAATACATTCATGTAGAGGCCGACGCAAATTGAAAAGATGAAAGGGGAGTGGAGGGTGTGTTCTATTGTCTGTGTTTGGATAGGAACTCGGTGCAGGGACACAACTGCACCACTGGCGCTGCCTCCGTTTGCCCACCAGAAGCCACCAGCTACAACTAACCTTGCACGCACACAGACACATGTCAGCAAACTATCTGCCAGTTTACCACAGCCACCTCGAGATGAAACTGTTCTCTCTCTGTCATTGTGAGCAGGCTCTGTGTGTGTGTGTCAGAGTCGGATGGATCGATATCTGACTGAGGGAACACACTGTTGCTTAGTGCCCATCAATGGCTTGTGTGTGTGTGTGCATGTCACCCACTACCTGATATGTAAGAAGTGGGAAATGGCTGAAGGATGGATAGACGAGTGGATGGATGGATTACTGAGTCTGTGAAAGCTATTTTCTGCTCCAACTTAATTACTCTGTTCTGTCACCGGCGGAATATGGGGGGGGCATGACAGACTTGTTCCCCGGTTGAGACCTGAACTGTTTCAGTGGGGCTCAGTGACGGTTCCCCCAGCCCAGGTAAAGCCGAGACACAGGTTCCGTCTCCTGGCTTCATGACCTTCTGATTTGTAGACTTTGGGTTGAAAGTTCAGAAGTAAGACACAATTTAAAAAACCCCAAAGTATAGAATTAAAGTGTTGGAGACAGCAATGGCAATCACTGCGCACAGGCTGCTGTCACCCACTAATAGCAGTTTTTATACCTGGAAAAAGGTAATGTGCTATAATGACCCACATGAATGTGAGTTACGACTGAGACGGGAGACTTTTAGCCGTGTTTCAGAGGCCAAATCTGGGACTCTTTAGTGAGATGTCAGGACATCTTGAGCCAGTTGTCCTCCCATTCCTTCCCTAAAAGTGTTTGTCTGTGATTTAAGTCGGATTCAATCATTTGTTATCATTAAACACCAGGAAAGTTTGCAAAATGCTCATTACCGTGTCCCTCAGTTCAAAGTGACGTGATCAAAGGCTCGTTTTCTGTCATCAATGACAAAAGCAGCAGTAAACTCTTGTATTTAATACCCTGGGACCAGCACATGTTTGATATTTTTGCTGGAAAAAAAGATCAATTTATCAAAACAATTGTTAGGTAATTTCTTTTTGATGAGCGGTCGCAGCTTTGTGTTGCTCTGACAGCTTTTTTGTAACTTTTATGTCTTAATAACGATGAATGACCAGCTGACCTGCAGCCTCGGTCCGGAGTCTCCAGCCGTCATCCACTCATCTTCCAATTGGTTTTGAATTCTGCTCAGTCATGGTTTGATGTCCATTCCTCTCCCTCCTGCATCATCCAACTACCATTGATCTGCTCTCCATCTTCCTGTCTGGTTTTAGAGAAGTGCGGGTGACTCATTCCTCTCCCTCTGTTTTCATCTCTCTCTCTCTTTTTCTCTCTCTCTCTCTACCCCTTCGATTTGACCACTTCAGTGAATTTTCGGTCGACTCCTCATTATGAAGGCGTGCTGGACGAGCAGCATCGCCACATCACTGACATAAAGTGCAATTGCAGTGGTGTGAAGTTATGGTGTGATGATACAACCCCACCCCCCCCACCCCCACGCACTCCCCCCCGCCCCCCCACTCCCCATCCTGATTAGGCTGTTTCCCAGTGTAGCTCTCTGTGGCTAATTGGCAAGTTCAAAGAGACAAATTAAAGGGGGGGGGGGGGGCTGACCTTTTGGCGTTAGTCACCGCGCTGCCGTATCTTCACCTCTATCTCCTTTCATTTCCACTCATCTACATCTTCTATCTTCTTTTTATCTGATTAGCCTCTTTTCTCTCATACTTTCTCCTCTCTGCAGGAAATGAGCTGCCAGTCATTACAATACATTTTGACCACTTTTTCCTCTGGCTTGTCACAGGCAAATTACAGCGTTGCAGCGTTCATGCTCTCAGACCCTCGTCCTTGTGTGGGTCTGCGCTCGCACAGTGTATGTCTATTTTCACTGCCGCCCACAGCTAATAGCCCACCCCTCCCCGCAGCCAACATTTCAAGTAGGGGAGAGAGCAATGGTCCGGAGCCGAACAATGGCCGCCTCCGTGGTGCACCGGAATCGTTTATCTGTTAGAGGCCTGAATGTATCCCACTTGTTTGCCGTCTGGCCTGCCGACCGTGACTGATGGTGCAACCGGGCCACATTGAGGTCTACATTACAGTGTGACCTCCTGGTGTCAAGCGCACTGGCAGCGGCTCCGCTGTCCTTCATCACTGCAACGGCGACAGATGTATGATTGGGCGGCGGCATGAACATGTTTATACAGCACACTGCTACAAGTGTGAAATATGGGCCACGCGTGATGAAATCGGGACATAATGTCACACACACACACACACAATCTCAGGACCTGAATGATGCCTCTCCACGCTTCAGAGGCCTTCAGAGGAGTGCGACGATCACAGACGTGGGAATGGAGAGCTGTGATTGTCATTGTACGTCTCTAAACGCTGGGCTCGCGCGCGATCAGGGTTTAGAATGAGCGTTTTTGTTAAGGGCAGAGGACAGCTATGCTTTTTAGAATATTAGTTCCATTTCCACTGTGTGTGTACATGTGTATCTGTGTTTGTGCATGTATGTATCTATACATAGATATCTACTGTATATACATATGTATATTTATATATGCCCATGCAACAGTGTCTCTGCATTTCTGCAAAATGGTTCTGAGCTGTCACTGATTTTGTGCAGGTGGACATGAGGTGGCTGTTTTTGCGACACTCCACAGGGAATCAGGAGAGTGGATCCAAGTGCAGGACAAGGCAACTAAAGTGATACTTCAGCCAAGAAGTGTATTTTGCCTTTCAAGTACTCACAAATGTGACAAGCTCAAAGGGATTTTTTCCCCCCTCCCTCCTCCTACTACTACTACTAACAGCAAAACAGCACACAAACCTGTATTCACTAACCCTGGAGTGCATCAGTCGGTGCCGTCCAGGTCTTCTTCACGCAGCCGTGCGCTCCGTCATGCACAAACACACCTCTTTTTTAGCTGGAGCCAACTATAACCCTTCCGCTTGAGTCCTCTTCAACAGTAGCACTGAACACTCGCAGCTGGTGCATCCAGTTGAAGCAAATTGTTTGTTCCACATTCGGTCACAGTGTAGCGCTGGACTGAGAATGTTATGATTGGTTTCTTCTGCGCTCAAAGTGTTTATGGATCTCTGAGCATAGAGCTGGATAAAGAGACATGGATGGCACGGACGGTGTGTTTTCACAGCAAATGTCAGGCACCTTAGTTCTATTAAAGGAGGCAAAGATCATTTTACAGAATAGTGCACTTGATGACTTGATGGTTTGTGCCTCACTGCTACCGTTCATTGTGATGCTAACTAGCAGTCTGCAGGTCTCTGTGGGTCTCAGCTCCCTACTGCATGTAGACAGAAGCGTCTCTGGGCTTGTCTGGCTCTGGAGGGGACGGACAGTGAGCAAATCCTGCAAAAAAAAATCCCTGGTAAGTTCAGGGAGAACATTGTAGCTTGTTTGGTCTGACAAGCCGTGCGTCCGGTATCAGTCGTCGTAGAGTCTCCTGGAGCGTCATTCAAACATGTTGCATTGCCATTTAAATGTGCACGACGCTGTAGATTGTACTTCATATCTGTGACGGCATCAGACTGGTTCATTTAGGGCTGATACTCTCGTTTTAATCAGGAGGAAAATCTGGAATTAATACCAGATACTGCAGAGAGTTGCAGTGAAGTTGGACTTGTGAACTTGTGTAACGGAAAAGTGTCTGGACAGTGGTGACCCGTGAGAGAACAGCAAGAACCAGCAAAAAAATAAATAAATATATCTTTATATAATTATTTGTACAATCTGTCTCCAGTTTCAGTGGAGGCAGCTGTGAGGGTCCCTGCTAGGTTGAGAAGCCTATCACGTCGTTACGTGGTGGGAGAGCGAGCGAGAGAGACAGACTGATGCTCTGCGCGTGAAATGATGATGATCCCAAAGCTGTGATTAGTCAACCGTTTGAATAAGTTAAGAAAATGTTAAAGATGTTTGATGATTCAGAGCTGGAAAAAAAAATGCAAAAACTCTCCTATAAATCAGTGTTTCCACAACTATCCCCTTCTCAAATGTCAAATCCAGACACCTCCATTCACAATAGGCCTAATCTATGAGTCACGAGGAGACTGAGTTTGTGTGTACATGAATATTCAGGACGGGTTTACTGCCAGTTCCGCTTCAGCGAGGCTAATGATACGTTGACGACATAAACCAGCCGCTGATCCTTCATGTGGCTGGATGTCTGTAGGATTATGACTCATCCAGTACACACAATCCTGCCAATCGGTCTCAGGAACCCAGAGGTGGTCTGTGCCAATCAAAGGCCTTTGAGGAGACGGGGGCGTGGTCTAGTAATGGTGGCCCCTGAGGAGGTTTGTGTTGATGCTGCTATACAGTAGCATCTGGTCTGTCAAAACTGGGGAGTATCTCTTCTGTAAAAGAAGCAGAAAGAAGGAATTGGAAGAACTTACACGATTGAGTCGACCATCTTCCTGCTGTTTGGGAATGTCGTCGGCCCTCCTGCCAGCCTGGGCCGGTGCTGCCCGCAGGCGCCGGTTCCAGAGGATGCGGGCGGAGAGAAGCCTCTCCTGCAGCTCTGGCAAAGTGTCTGTACTGTTTGTCCATGAGGTGAGAAACAGACGCTTTGAGGATCCAAGTATTCTTTTATTGTATGTTCAAATTTTTCTGTATGTACTATTTTGGCCCACTTCCTTTCCCGCCCGCGTGGACGGTTCCCCAGACCGCCTGGCACACAGACTCAGGCGCAGGTCGCAGGATACGTTCACACTCCTCAAGCCCGCTGTGACCGACGCACGGTAACCCAATGACGTCGCGCTCAGCATTTCCGTTCGTGCAGCTTTGTCGCTCTCATCTCGCAGACATCTGACAGGCTAACCAATAAACCTGCCTCTCTTGCCTCACGTCTACCTGGTCGACGCCCCCTTGCGTCTACTCTCAGCTGATCTCTGCAGTGACTTGACGTGTTTTCTTTGAAGCCTGCAAGCATAAACAGATCTTGCAATGGTGGCTGCTTTTTTTTTTTTGGTCATGAGTTCGTGGGAATAAAACTGTCCAGCCTCACAGATTTAGCCAGTTCAGACACTGGATGGGGTTGTACGAGGGGCTAAATCCGTGTGTGCGTGTGTGTGTGTGTGTGTGTGTGTGTGTGTGTTGGGATCGTAGAGTTCAAAGCTCTCTGTGGCAGTGGGATGAAGAGTCCGTGCGGTCAGGGAACGCTAAGCCTTTGCTCCGTAGATTGCCTTGTTAAACAGCACTTGTCCACCTTTCAAACTCCCTCCAGACCTTTTATCCGTCCTCAACAACACCAGCCTCTCCAGGAACAGTATATTACAGGAACAGAGGTGACATCAGCTGAGTTCATTCCTCGCTTCCTGTGCCACGGCGGCGGCAGCAGCACACAAAGCCTGACAATATAACCGTCCGTCTGTCCATGCCATTCTTAACCCAACATCCCTGGAACGTTTTTTCCCAAATCTGCCACAAACGTCCACCGGGACTCTGTGACAAACAAACCGTTTCGGTGGTCGAAGGTCGAGGTCACCGTGACAGGAGTTCATCGTGGTGATTTTTTTTAACGCGCTATTTGAAGAGCGTTCGGTTGGTCCGGCAGTACTGAGCCTCTTATTCAGAGTAGCTCACTGGCCTTTGAAGAGCAGTCGGAGCAGACAAAGTCAGAGCGTCATTTTCTCCAGGACTTTTGTCGTTCGTTTGTTTTTCCTTCACTTTATCTGTTTTCCTCTGAACCGTCGCATCAGTTTCCTTTGATTATCGCCTCACGGTGCTGGACGACTGTCTGAGGAGGTGGAGTGTGCATGGATGTGTGATATCCTGTCCCTCAAAATACACTGCAACAACCACCAGCCGGCGTCTCTGGTAGAAATGAGCCTAACACAATATGATAATCAGGAGAAGTGAGAGGCAGCGATGAAGTCACCCGACTTTATTACAGATATTGTCTTGTCAGTCGATTGAGGCCATATAATGGAATGTGTCTGTTTGACACACTTGATGTCTTTCCTGAATTATCCTGGCTGTTCTTGCGCATTTTGTTTCAGTCTGAATTAATTTGCTTAAAAGAAAACTGTCACCTTGTATTCCCTCCCCCCCATCTTCTTCTCATTTTCAGTTTTTCCAGGTTGATGTCAATTGCACTGTACACAAAAATAACGTTTGTACAACCAAGTGGTTCAATGGGGGGGAGGGGGGGTTCAGAAAATGGTATAATCTTACTGATATGCTAACCTGCCCATTCGCTCCTATTCATTGTGCTAAGCTAACCAGCGATCAGGCACTCCCTAATGCAGAGAAGGCTATTTGTCTACTTGTACTTGCAAAATGGAGTATTTGCCCTAAAAAAAAAAGAACTGTTGCGCCCCTGTAGATTCCACCTTCCTATGGCAGTGTGTGAAACACTTTAAATTCATATGCTAATCAAGACGACCAAAGATAATTGTAATGAGACGGGGCTGAACATTTTTTTCCCGTAATTTTTTGCTTTGCCTAAATGCCTAAGCTCGTCAGAGGGTTTTCAGGACAGTGTGGACAAGTTAATGAAATAATTGTTGAAAGATTACCGTTAATATATGGAAAAAATGACGCCGCTGCTCGTCTGAAAAGCATCATTTTCGAGAGAGCGATTCAATTTCCTTCCTGGAAAATTTTAATCACTTCAAATGCCTCCTTTTTTCACAGCTGTTAAGTAAATACTTTGCATGTTTAATTTAACACTTTGATATCATATCAGGATTTGGAAACGGACAATGACAGACAACCTAGTCAGAAATATTACCAGTATGTACCTGTGAAACATCCAAACTGGCGTTTTATTTTGGTGAGCGGGCAGCTCGGCATCAAGGTACAAGTGGCTGACTCATGCCTTCGCCGTGTTAAGACACCTGAAGTTTTAAATCAATTTGGATTAATAAGGAATTCTTTTTTTTTTTTTTTTTTAATAATGCCTTTTGATAACTAATCGAAGTCTTGTGCGGTGCTCCATCTCACCTGAGTGCGAGCACACGCACGCACCAGAGCCCCTCAGAAGGAGGAGAAGGTATTTTTAGAGGTAGAAAAATAAGAATCTCAGGCTCGTACCTCTCTGCATGTTGGCAGTTGCATCGTAGAAGAGTAACAAAGGTTCAGACGTCACTTTTTGTGTGAAGTTTTTTTTTTTTTCTTTCCACAAGAACAAATTGATTCTCAGGTGCCTTCTTGATGGGAAGTACAACCGCTTTCATGATGGTATGTGGCACAGCTTGTTATTCAGCCGGTGCTGCGGTACAGAGTGCAGTCAGCTTCAGAGACACATCCGTACGCCGTTCAGGGGCTCAAACCAGACTTCCTGCACCTAACAGCTGTCCACCACCACAGCAGCTGGCGGCTTTTTGATCATTCTGCCAGAACCCTGAGTTCCTTGCCACTATACGGCAACATTAACTTAGTCAATCAGCCTGCAGTATTAGCACGAAAGCATCTTCATGGCTAAATCTCAGCGACACATGGTTAATACATATGATGAGGTCCTGAAGCCTGTGCTCGTGCGTTAATTCCCTCCCATCCATGTTGATATTTCCTCTTTTGCACTTCAGAGCCGAGGCGCTACATGAAGTGAAGATCAAACCTCCACGGCTGCTTGCTTCTTTTTCATTTATATTTGTTTATCCGATGGGGATTTGATGTTCCTTCACTTATTTGTATTCCTAAACGCTGCTGCTGCTGCTGCTGATATACATTCTTTTAAGTGAGTCATTAGTATGTATGTTTACTGAGATTTCTACGTAATTCTATATGGTAACCCGTCTACACACTTTTAAGCATGGACATCTTGTCTTCAGAGTTTCGCAGTGCTGTTGAAGAAAGAGGCCAAAGATTTTACAGAACTCAGTGATGGAATTAGGTGTTTTAGAAGTTTTAAATGTGTCAGAACTTCCAGAGGTGCAGCTTTTGAGAGAACATTATCTGAAACGGCAAACATTCCAAAGAGAAATATTTAAAAGGTTAAACTCTAAAGGTTCCGTGCTGGATGATGGGATATTGGTAGGAGCCCTTGTTCGCGGAGGTTCGTGCACACTACACTAGGTGCATGAGCATCTTGGTTAGTGACTCTAATCTCAGGACGCTTGTTAGATAGTCACACTCTGAGTCAAATTGTGGTGATGTAGGAACGCTAGTTTTGAACGTGCAAGGCCTCGCTGTTGTGTTTGTGTGCTACAGGTTGAATTCAAAAGAATTTACGGAGTGAAAGTGACAGGACAGTGGTGGTGAACGCCTGGATTTCTAACTGGACATGACTGTTTGAATGCCACGAGTATAAAAGTTCATAAAGTGAGTCAAGATTGTTTTTGACCCAAACTGGCTGGCTATCAACACTGAGCTCCTGAAGAAACGCCATATTCTGCTATATTTCTTGTGTAAAGGCAACAGGCATATTCCTTTTATAAATATCAGAAGTTTGTCCTGTTAGTATTTTTATATTTTCATGTAAAACAACATGACAACGACGACAACAAAAATCTTACTAGATGGTCGTCTATAGTTTGATGTCAGAAAGCTCCACAACCACCTGGAGTGTTCATGGTTTTGGGTTCCTTTTGTGTAAAAAATGCCTAATTTATTTACTTTTTTGGCTTCTACCTGGCCAAGACACATGAAGCGGAGTACGTGCCACACTCATCTGAATGTATTTATGTTAGCAAACGTTAGCTAACGGATCAGTCAAGGCTAGTCAAAGATGAACATGTTCACAGTTGTGATAGAAAACGTTAGCTTAGCTAGAATGCTGACGCTAGCTCCCTATTTACATTACATTTCTAAATGTTTCTTTGTTAAAAGTCATTTCTGTAACGCTATCTAGCTGGCTTAAGCAACATGCATCTAACTGTAGTGGAACAATGTTACACGCAGCCACGTTTACATGCAGAATTTTTCTTCATCCCGATTGAAATTATTCCGATTGAAGAGTTCAGGTCAACTGTTCACACGTGACGTGATCTCTTCCGATCTGGTGTTTACATGTGCCACTTCATTTAATCGGAACCGCCCATAATTTCATCCATCGGGGCTATATGATATAAAATATTTAGTGAATCAAGTTTAAGTGACTGCTATGAACAGGTTGGATTTGTAGGATAAATTTGTGTTTTAAATGACTATGTTGACCACAGTAGGTGGATTTTAATGTACTTTTTTTTAATTAAGACATTTATCTCTTATATTTTCCATCAGGAATGCTCCCTGTGAAAGATTTATGAAAAATGTCCCTGGTAGACAGTGTCTGTTTTGCCAGCCAAACTATGAATGGCACCACAAGGCCATGTTAAAAGGTTAAAAACGCTTTCAGTTCAGTCCTCTAACATTCCCTCCATTGTGCTGGATAATTAGAGGCTTTTTAAATGGCATGGAGCCATCAGCACGATGCTGTAATTAAAAAAGAAAAACCTTTATGAGTGTCATAATGAATTGGCCAAGTCGTTATCATCATCACCAAATTTCAGACTGTGTGTGAGTGAGAGAGCGGGAGGGCGAACATGCTGTCGTTTGCCCGATGAATCACACTGGACTGTCTGTCCTTGGGTGAAGTGTAATGGAGGTTTGATGCATTGACTTGAGAATATTTGGTGACAAGTTTTTGCTTCATGTCATCTCTCTGTTTTCATTCTTCGTTCACTTTAAGAGATCGTTAGTGTTGCACTTGGGTGGTTGCAGACCAGCCACAACCTAAAAGAAACCGTGCGCTTCCGTGCATCTCTGACACCGCCAGCGTTATTGGCAGCAGTGGCGCCTATGGACGACCTCCAGCCAGAGGAGGGCTGGGCTTTATACATATATTTGATTTATTTCACATTTCTTTGTCCAATATTATGTTAGTCCACAGCCCCCCACCAGGGGGGGGGGGCTGCAGCACCCACCTCCATCTCATGTCTTAGTTCAGATAAATAGTTGTTTTTTAGGGTTTTTATTTATATCAGGGAAAAAGGATGCGCCACAATTTGCATATACCAGACGCAATCGTGAGCCAGGAGTGAGATGTCTTGACAATTTCGGCCATTATTTTTGCAACACAACCGCATGTTTCTTGCGAGACTGCGGGACATTTGAAGCCGTGTTTCCAGCAACAGAACTGGGTGTTTTTAATTGAGACGTTGACATTTTCCAGCCATTATGATATTCTGGTAATTGATTGTTGAGTCCCTCACCATGAAAGGCTCTATTTATGCTTACAATGCACCATTAAATCAAGCTTTTGTCAGCAATAGAATACTATAAATAAAAATGCTGTTGGATTTAGCCAAACATTGCGTAACCTCATTGGTCCTCCGCTTAATACTCACAACATTTGTCTTGAATTGGTCTTTTAATTAAAGTCCAGTTGGTCGTCCTTTTCACTCAAGCTCTCACTTTTTACTTTTATACATTTAAATTTTTACATGCAAAATCTTTGATTGCATTGGAGGCCTTTTAATGATTATCAAGGTTTTTCTTGTATATCAAATACCTTATTTGAACCAACAGCAGCCCAAGGGAATGTCTTTCACTCGCCCCGGGAGAGGCTGTTTTTATTATTCAGTTACTTTTTTTTTTTTTAACTTGAAAGGCCTGGCCTTGAGGAGATTGAAATAATACACCTAAAACATGCATGAATGCAATCGCTTTTTAGTACATGTCAAAACCTTTCAGTTAATTTGACAAAGCTGTTAATTCAGTTTAATTCCTTCAAAGTCATTGGAAGTTAGCCACACAGTACTTTATGTACCAAATGATCAAGCAGTTATCTGAATACCCTTTACAATTAATAATGATACAAATGTATTTATTTTATTTATTTCATCTCCATCCATCCAGCCATCCATGTTCTACCACTTAAATGCTGTTAGGGGTTGTGGGGGGGGGTTGCTGGTGCTTTTGGAGCCTATCCCAGCAGCCTTCCCCCTGGACAGGTCACCAGTCCATGGCAGGGCCAACACATAAAGACAGACAACCATTGGCTCTCCCAGCCACGCCTACGGTCAATTTAGAGTCTGGATTAACCTGGTCCCTCTTGATGTCTTTGGACTGTGGAGGAAGCTGGAGTACCAGAGAGAACCCAGCAGGAACAGGGAGAACAAGCAGACTCACACAGAAAGACCCCGTGCTCCAGCCGGGGCTCCACCCACAACCTTCTTGATGGGGGCCACAGTGAGGACCACTGCTCCCCCGGGCCGCCTTGTCAGTCATGTCCTTCTGTGATTTATTCTTGAAAAAGACACAAATATCTTTTATCCGTGCATTTCTAAGAATTCAATATCTGAAAATACGACTAGATTGCATGTGAGCAGGGATGGAAAGGCAAATTAAAAAGATTATTCACGACAGAAATACAGCAGGTTAGGAGTCCTGTGGGTTCACTCCCATGCAGGCGGTTCGTTATCACGAGATAACGGAGGCAACAAACCCGTAATCTTCAGATGGCGGCCATTTTCTTTAAATAAACTTATTTGTGGGAATGAGTTAAATTGTGGATTACGTCTGGATGGCGGTTAGCTTTGCTGTCTCGTGACAACAGTTACAGTCACTGGACAAGGAGCTTCAAAATTGCATGACAAAGTAAATTAATCACTAATCACGAGGTAACGGCATTGAATCACAAACAGCCCTCCTTTGCTTCCGTGTCATGACGAGACCATTGGGAATCCTCCATAAAGCAGCTGGAGGGTGAAGTTCATTGTTAAATATGTTGAATGACGCTAAACTGTGAGAACAGGAGGGGTTCACGGAGGAGACTTCCCTTCGGATTTCTCTGCATTTTTCCCCCCTCACCTCCCATCTTTGCAGACCTCCTGCTCTCAATTTTTCAGAAAAGTCAAAGAGGATAAATACGATTTTTTTTTTTTATTTACCACACGCGTGGTTTATCTGCAAAGACAGAAGTCAGTTGTTGAGTTATGACTCTAGATTATCTAGTGTGTGTGTGTGTGTGTGTGTGTGTGTTTGGATCAGTCGTTGCTGATCAGTCTTAAACTTTGATAATACGGCTGTCTGGCGGGGACATGATCAGGGTGCAGATTTGGAATTGTTATTGTCTGCAGGTTTGTGAGCGCTGGCGTCCTGTAACGCAGAAAGAAAAGATCTGGATCTCACTGGACGACGTGTTTGGGAGCTAGAAAATGGATGCTTGTGTGTAGTTTTACCGTGTAGTTTTCACCTCAGTAGCAACAAGTGTGTCGCTGCCGTCTTCTGAGTTCCGTATTTTAGTCAAATTATGCAAAAACAATCTTGAATTCAAGCCATCTAATGATGAATAGTTCTGAAACGTGTTCCTTTGTGGAGCCCGATGGTGTCTGCTCTGCTGGACGAGGATTTGTTCAGCGTCTTCAGCGTTTCATTCTCCATGAAACACTCACTGAGTCAGCTAATTGGTTTTTCATGTCCTTTTTTGAGCTTGCAGTTTATAAAATAGGATGCCAAAGGGTTTACAAAATGGCATCAAATCGTCAATTCCAACAAACTTTGTGACGAAGCCAAACAGATTTGGCAGCAACCAGTGGAGACTGTGAGTACACACCAGTTTTGTGCGGACCCTCTCGTTGGAGTGGTCCAAAGGATTTTAAAAAGACACAAGTTAAACAAGCATCCAGTAAACAAGACTTCCTTGTAATTAGAAGGTAAGCACTCTTGATTTTACTGGATACGCTGGTCGTTCTTTTTACTGCAGCCCGAACCTTGGCACGAAGCTTTCATTAAATTATTGACTAGTTGCACAATTCCCTCCCCTCCCCGATGCAGAAGGGAAATGGCCTGTAAAGGGTAACAAAGAGTGCAGGATGATGTAAAAAAAACAAAACAAAAAAAAAAACCCACGCTGTTTGGAGACAGGAGCACGCCAGAAAGAAAAGTGCTGAGCAGAATGTGGTAGAACTCTGAGAGCAGGGGAACCAGAGGTTTGCTGAGCACAGTACACGGTGTATGTTGGAGGCGATAAGGAGGGGAGTTGAGAGGAACAGTGAGAAACAGAGACGTTAATGGATAAAAATTGGTTTTCTTTCAATTAAGCAACAGGACAAATTGCAGCGCAGGAGCGAAGGTTTATCCGCCATTGTAACTCTCTTTATCAGGCGCGTGTGCTGGTGTATCCGGTCCATCCCGCCTGCAGTGGAGTCTCAGACTTGAAAACTCCAACACGGCTTGGGATGCGATCTCGCCAGCAAGGAGGGCGAGAGGTCTAGATAATTATTAATTACAAATAAGAGCACATAAGGAGGTACGGCCAGAAGTGGACGTCCCTTAGATATCACAATCATGTGATGTCACACTGACCTTGACCTGTGACCCCTAATCACCAAAGTATTTCCAGTTTATTCCAGAGTCCTCGTGCCAAATTCTCCCTTTACCGTGAGGTGACATCGACCTTGACCTTTGACCCCCCCAAATCTCCCCCTTTTTAAAAAATTTATCCTTGCGTCCCAGTGGATGTTTGCGTCAAACCTGAAGAAAGCGCCCTCTGGAGCCGAATCCCCGTCGCCGTGCCTCTCATCGCACTGCTGACAGACATGCCGTCTTATTACTGATGAAAGAGCAAAAGAAATCGCAATGAACGGTAAGAAAACCCAGTAAATGTGGTTTAAAAAGATCATTTAAAAAGATACCAGAACCGGCTGGAGTCCTGCATTTAAAAAAAAAAAAATTGTTGCAAATGTAATCGCAACAAAAATGGATATAAAATCTTTTTGATAAAACAGATATGAAGAACTTGACGTGCAGCCGCATGAACAGCGTCGATCAATCTGATGAAACCTCTTAAGGAAATTACTATGTTTACCTCATGGTAATTACAGGAGGCTGTTTTGATGATTATGTAAATCAGTTGATTAAAACTGATTAATGAAACTGATTAAACAAGCCGACCTGTGCTGACATGCTTTAATCATGACACAACTTCATCCTCGTGTCCAAGCCTCAGGTTTGGAGGAGGGCGGGTGTTCGGTGAACATAAACGCGGATTATTTTAGAGGCGTTTTAAAAGAGACTTTTTAGTCAATCTGACGTGACGGAAGCATGTCTGAGCTGCTCTGAGGGAATGTGAAGCAAAGGCACCTCCACAGGTGTTTCCACTCTCCCTGATTAGAACGCTTCTAAGGACGGCGAGGGCTGCACACGCCGTACCATTATTGACATCTGCCTCACTGTCCTTCATTATCATTCTCGCTGATGTAGTTTGGTGACATCAATTAATTCCCGGCTCAGCTTCGGCCTAGCCAGCATAGTAATTAGCTCCAGTGATTGAAACACCTGTGTGACTGAGTGTACAGGAATAATGAAATTAATAATGGCTGATTTCCATTTGGCCGTGTCACTTAGAGGGGACATGGTTTCATGCACGCCAGCTCGCCGTCACGGGCGCCCTCTTGAACAGCATCCTTCATCCTACGGGTCAGCGTGTCGAGAGGCCCGTGTGGCTTCACAAACGGACACCGAGAGGAAGGAGAAAGACTCTTCAAATTGTGGGCGTAAACAATTTAAAGAATTTCATGTGGCAATTTTTCACTATTTTGCAAAAGTTATTGTGATTATTTGCCAGCCATAGTGACCTTGAGAGCCTTTTTTTTTTTTTTTTTTTTCTTCCCGAGGCTTCGTTGTCTTTTAATGGTCTTTGAATCCACTGTTCTACAGGGACGCTGCTTGCTAACTGGTTTTGTACATGACACAAAAGGGGAACTGGAACACCTCCATCAGTAAATGGACACTTCTCCAGTTCTGGTGTACTGGGACAGCAGTCGTCCAGTTCAACGACTGATGGGTGCATCCTCTTACTTGAAACTTGTTACACCCCATGATGCCAGTAGAGTTAATTATGGTGGGGTAGACGTGCCTCCAGTTGCTGGTATTGAGTGAATTACTGCTGATGGACGGTTGTTAACAAGCGCCGATGTTTCCCCTCGTGAATCCAGGTTCTTCTTTAAACTCCTCGTTTGTTTTCAAAAGGGACCGAGGGACTGTGTGTGCAGCAGCATGGCAGTCATTTTTTTGGGGGATTAGAATCCAATTTGTTCTCGTCCCTCAGCTCAGGGGTGAATAGGAAGTCCCAGGCGCTGAGCTGAGACCCATGATTGCATGAGTAGATGAAACGACATGCCGCCTTAAACCCCCTGCTGACAGTGTCCTGAAACACCCTCTTCTGTCTGCCATTAAGCCCACTTCCTGGGGGTCCAGATGATTTCCCACTGCAATAATTCAGTCATTTATTGTGTCGTGGCACTGCTTAAGAGTTATGAAAATGTGTCATCTCTTAATTGTAGGTAAACAAAAATCAGAAGTGTGTGTGTGGTCTCTGGAGGTTGTTGGGTAGAGAGAATTATGTTTTAGATTGAAGTGTATTTTTTCTTCTCTCCAGCTGTCGCCATCATCCTCGGTGACCACCTACCCTCAGGGCGATTTCTGAAATGAATTTACTGTTCTGTTCCTCAGTTGACGTTTACCCGTGGAACCGAACCCACCAGCGAGTGAGCAGATGAAATGTGACAATTTGCAAAAAGATGACCAAACAAACTAAAAAAAAAAACAGAACAAAACCCGGCAAAGACAAAAGACTGGACAAAAAATTTGAAAAATTTAAGCACCACATTAAAGTAAGTTTAAAGGTGCAAAAGACGACAATATGAAGAGAACAAATCATTTAAAAAAAAACTAAAACATCCACAAAACTCTTAGAGAGGTGCAGAATGAATGGACTCTGGTCCAAAATGTTCGTAATATTTACATTCCAGCAAATGAGTTGAAAAATGGTTCTGAGCCAGCGGCATGTCTGCTCTGTATAAACACCAAAAGGGGCTGAACAGCCGTGCTGAGGTGGCCTCCTTTCTGCTGGACAGCTAAGCTAACGTTTGCTAACGAATGATCCCGCTAACAACTTTAGCCTCTGACAGTTTTGTATGTCTGGCAATGAGACAGACCACATGACTTGTCCGTCTTATTCCTGCTATTCCAACTCTGACCAAATGTGGTTAGTTGTGTCAACCTGGTAACCAGTGGAATAGATTAGCACAACAGGAGTGAGGGACACACCTGCTGGCTGGGAGGTGGAGATTTCAACCACTGCACCTTTGAAATAACAAAATTTTGTGATAACATTATGGCCGATAATCTTCCCAGTGGAGAATATGACTGGGTTTTCACACTCAGGAGAAACTCTTGAGCTCTGTTAGCATCATCACTGTCATTTTTGTGGTCGTCCCAAGGGCAGACCAGTGTTTGGCTCTCAGTCTTTTCACAACCATCCAGAGCCTGTGGGATTATTAGACAATATTCGCGATAAATCAACTGATGTACACTGGTATCAAAACTTCTTTTTTTCCGAGCAGCTGAAATGGCTTGGTTTCTTTTAGAAATGATGTCCTTGCATCAGTTATTTATTGTTTAACAATGTTGCTGCCTCCTTTGTCACAAGTGTGAAATGTGTCTGAATACATTTCTCAACTGGCAATTTTACTCCCTGATATTAGTGTCTGCATCAGCCCAAAAAAACCCCTATCAACTGGGTCCCAGTTACAACAACCACCCTCATCAAGGCTGCTATTCACCGGGCTCAGCATCAGTACCGGCAGCGCCACCATCATTCAACCCTAAAATAACTCTTCTTCCTCACTCATCCTCCTCTCTGTTCCATTTGTTTTGTCACCTCCTCCTCCTCCTCCCTCACTGCGTTTCCTCCTTCCTCCCACCCTGCTACAACTCCCAGCTCACAAATCCCTTTATTAAATCAAATCCCCCGGCTCCTGGAAGCTACAATACAACCAAGGAGCGACTAAACCCCCGAAGGTCACATAAGCTTCGTCCATCCTCGCTCGCTGCCTGCCTGCCTGCCTGATTGTTTGTTAGTGTGTGTGTCGGCTGCACGCAATCCATCTGAATTTCCCAGGGCGCCTACATACTACTTAGCCAGAGGGAAATGTGCTGCGCCTCCATGTTTGCGCGAGGTGATGTTATAAGCAGAGGCCCGTAAAAGATTAAGGCTGCGTCTTGCAGCGGTTCTAGAAACGGGAGATACACAATCCTGCAACACAAAGATACCACATGCCTAGCAGCCATTCTGTGTGTATCAGTAAGTGTATCCTGATGTGAGTGTGTTCCGGTTTTAAGGTGCTCCATTTCACATCTGGCCTCCATTCCATTCCTACCCATCCGTGCATCCTTTTATGTATGCACCTTCCCTCTTTTTTCATCCTGTGTTAGTCTTCCTCCCCTATCCCTTCCTTTTCATCTTATTTTCCTCCAGCTCTATAACTGCGGGTTGGTGGTGGTGGGGGCCTTATTATTCTGGCTTATACACACTAGTGAGTCTGGCCACACACACACACACACACACACACACACAGACCCGATGCTGGGGCCCGAGGGCTAGTTGTCTTTGATTGAGACTAATGGTGAAATTACACAGGCTGCTGTTCTTAACAATAGTCTTCACTCACACTTATCTAGGTCGATGGAAGGAGAATGGGAGTCTGGGTGGGGTGTAGATATTGGTGGACCGGGGTGCCAGCAGTAGCTGCCGGAGGGAGCTGGGGGGGAGATACTGAATGTGTTCCCTCCAACTACAGAGCAACTCCAAGATCAGGGCTTCCCTCTGTGGTGCTGATGTGGCGATGAGATTCCGATGGTCACAATTTCAACCCCCAACTGAGAGACCAGATCCTATCAGTCCCTTTCTTCTCCTTTTGGATTCAGAGTACATCCAGAGCATTCGGTGAAACCAAAGCACCACCGCCGCCACGCTGGCCTGTAGGCCATCTTGGATCTTCCTGATCCAACCTGCCCGCGGCTTCCTCTACGGAGAGTAAAACATCCGTCCCAAAAAAATAAAAAATCACTAAAATCAGGAATCAAATGACCACGCTGCGTCTGTACCGCCACTAAACTTGATCCCAACAGTGAGCGCTCTCTTCGTTAGACTGGACTCAAGGCCTCAAGCTGAACCCCGCTCACTCTCGGGGCTGCTGCCGTGAGCCGCTGGTCTCTGGAGGAGCGTCTCTCGACTCTGAATACCAGGGTTTTTAATTGAAAGCGTAGACGTCCGAATACAAAGTCTCGAGCGCTCGACGTGAGGCGACATGTTTGATAGGTCAGGTGAGTATTAACCGTGTTCAAAGAGCCCAGCAGCTCTTTGTTCTCTAAAGATCACTTGAACAAAACGCCATATTGACGAGTGACGAAAGCTGATTGACGGCCATTTTGGACCGAACACGTTCAGGAAAAAAGTGCTGAATATCTTGGCACTCTCAAGAAACTTGATTACGCGTCTTAGGACTTTGACTTGTTCATTTTGTCCGTCCGTCTGTAGAAGTTTTTCTGTCCCGTTTCCACTGACCCACTCACACCAACATGGCGGCAGCACCCACGTTCCCTCCCTGAGCCTCTTCGCCGCCTGAGCTTGATCGCTCTAGCGAGGGATTTCGCACACGGAGTGGTGTGCCTGTGGAATGGTGCTGAGCTGGGCTGCTTGTCACTGGGCGCCATGAGCTCAGACATCTGCTGTGCACCGTTAAAATACTTTGCAGCTTCTCAACACAATCACAGCAAAAAAAAATGAACATGTAGACGTTGTTGCATTTGCACCTGTGCGACGGACATTCTGGTGCCTGCTGGAACAAATACAACTGGTAATGTGTACATAAGGCAAATAGAAACAACGCCTCGGGTCTTTACAAGAGGAGAAAATGTAGGTGTTTATTTGCATACAGAGCAAGAAGTGAGAAGTGTGAACATGCATACATAAAAGCTGTCCAGTTGAGCCCCGATCGCACGGGAGCCACGTCGGCACAGACCCGGTCCTCACTAACCTGAACCACCTACCTGAAAAAAAATCAGCCCTATCCCAGGTGGCAACACCACTCTGTCCCCAAGTTGCCTGTATTTAGTTTGAAATTTGTTCCTGAAAGTAGGCTACATCAGAAACACCTACACACACACACACACTCTCAAAGGCACAAGGTGTTTTGTGTGTTCATTCCTCGTCATTCTCTCAGGAGGAGCAATACAGACTCTGTGTGTGTGTGTGTGTGTGTGTGTGTGTGTGTGTGGTGGGCGGTCGACAGACAGAAAAAAAGAGGTGGCAGAGAGAGAGAGAGGTGTCGGGAGAGAAACGAGTGAAGAGAGTGTATGAACTGTGTGTGTGTGTTTGAAAGTGAATGTATTGTGTGTGAATGTGTATGTATTGTGTGTGTGTGTGCGAAAGTGTATGTATTGTGTGTGTGTTTGAAAGTGTATGTATTTGTGTGTGTGTGAAGGTGTATGTATTGTGTGTGTGAGTGTATATATTGTGTGTGTATGTGAAAGTGTATGTATTGTGTGTGAAAGTATGTATTGTGTGTGTGCGTGCGAAAGTGTATGTATTGTGTGTGTGTATGCGAAAGTGTATGTATTGTGTGTCTGTGTGTGTGAAAGTGTATGTATTGTGTGTTTGTGTGTGTGAAAGTGTATGTATTGTGTGTGTGAAAGTATGTATTGTGTGTGTGAAAGTGTATGTATTGTGTGTGTATGTGAAAGTGTATGTATTGTGTGCGAAAGTGTATGTATTGTGTGTGTGTGCGAAAGTGTATGTATTGTGTGTGTGTATGCGAAAGTGTATGTATTGTGTGTCTGTGCGAAAGTGTATGTATTGTGTGTCTGTGTGCGAAAGTGTATGTATTGTGTGTCTGTGTGCGAAAGTGTATGTATTGTGTGTCTGTGCGAAAGTGTATGTATTGTGTGTCTGTGTGCGAAAGTGTATGTATTGTGTGTCTGTGTGCGAAAGTGTATGTATTGTGTGTCTGTGTGCGAAA
Source organism: Aulostomus chinensis (assembly GCF_037954235.1). NCBI lineage: Eukaryota > Metazoa > Chordata > Actinopteri > Syngnathiformes > Aulostomidae > Aulostomus > Aulostomus chinensis. The sequence continues at coordinate 33,079,319 of NC_141321.1, read as the reverse complement.
GTGTATGTATTGTGTGTCTGTGTGTGTGAAAGTGTATGTATTATGTGTGTGTTTGAAAGTCTATGTATTGTGTGTGTGTGTGTGAAAGTGTATGTACTGTGTGTGTGTTTGAAAGTGTATGTATTATGTGTGTGTTTGAAAGTCGATGTACTGTGTGTGTGTTTGAAAGTGTATGTATTATGTGTGTGAAAGTCGATGTACTGTGTGTGTGTTTGAAAGTGTATGTATTATGTGTGTGTTTGAAAGTCTACGTATTGTGTGTGTGTGAAAGTGTATGTACTGTGTGTGTGTGTGAAAGTGTATGTATTATGTGTGTGTTTGAAAGTCTATGTACTGTGTGTGTGAAAGTCGATGTACTGTGTGTGTGTGTGTGTTAAAGTCGATGTACTGTGTGTGTGTGTTTGAAAGTCGATGTACTGTGTGTGTGTGTTTGAAAGTCTATGTACTGTGTGTGTGTGTTTGAAAGTCTATGTACTGTGTGTGTGTGTTTGAAAGTCTATGTACTGTGTGTGTGTGTGTTAGTCTATGTACTGTGTGTGTGTGTGTTTGAAAGTCTATGTACTATGTGTGTGTGTTTGAAAGTCGATGTACTGTGTGTGTGTGTTAAAGTCGATGTACTGTGTGTGTGTTGGTTCCCATGTAAAACATTGAATATTGTTCTTCCTCATCTTAGAGTCTGTTTTCTTATTCGTTCCGCCATTGTTCTTTTTTCGTCTCCCGTTCGACTCCCTGTCAGTTAATCTGGTAAGTCATAGTTTAGATCAAACCGCGCTCTTTCGCAGTAAATATGTGTTTAAAACCACGTCAAAGGGGTAAGTTTGTGAAAGATGAATTGTGCGTGTTTGTGTGTGGCTGACAGGTTTGTGCGGTCGAGTATTGGGGGAGAAATCCTGAAGTGAGCCGCAGGGTTTTGTGGGAAGCCATTCATGAGGGTTGGAGCAGGCTGATATTTTTCACGGCTTTAAATAAAAAAAACTGCAGCTATTTCTGATGTTGTGTTCAGGAAGAGAAAAAAAAATTCCCCGTGACTCAAATATGTTAGAGAACCAACTTTCCTAAAACTACTCTGTTCGTTATGCTCATGAAGATACGGTTTATGGTGTTTTAATCACAAGATGAAGAGAAGTAACTTCAACTTCGCCAGCAAAGGGATGTTTTCGTTTGCGTCTCCTGGTGTGTCTGAAGCAAAATAGCAGCTGGCGGCGTTTATGACGGTCCAAGAGAGAGAACCTCGTACGCTTAGAGGCGGATCCGTTTGACAAAGTAAGTAAGACGGTGGTTCTACGGCCTCGTCGGAAGAAAACAATCTTACCGAAGAGAAAAAAGGAAAACATATGAAATTGTTGTAGGACAAATATCTGAAATGTAACTGTCTCTGACTGTAGGAAGTCATTCCTGAAATTAAGATGAACAGTTTGCATCAGATAGGCCCCACCCACCCCTCCACCCCCCGCGACCCTTAACAGGATGAGCAGTAGAAGATGGATGGATGGTGTTTTGGCTCGGCGTGGACGGTCCTCTGTTGTAAGTGCACTGCTGGGGCGCTGGCCAGGCTGCCAGTGGCCGGCCCACAGACACTCGAGAGGCTAGGAAGTGTCGCTGCATCCTTGAGTCGGTGGATGCACACTAAATATCTAATTTGTCCAAAGGGATCCAGCCTGGGATACGTTAGTCGCTGCTGTCTGACATCTTGCTTTGTTGCTTTAGTTTTAATGTGTGTGTATCCAGCCTGGTGTTTGTTCTCAACGTCCAGAGCCGACAGGCCTGCACTTTTGTCATAATTGAATTTAAAACATATTAAAGTGCTGCCGGCGTCTCACACGCACAGTGCTAAACAGAGATATGCACTACATCTCCCTGGGTAGATTGGATGTTGTACACCGTGTGTGTGTGTGTGTGTGTGTGTGTGTGTGTGTGTGTTTGCACGTCCTTATGTCTTTATTTAAAGTGTGTGTCCTCGCCTGTCTGTGTCTCTGGAGCTTAAAGTGGCTGTAAACCATCTTTGGTCTCAGTGGAATTGTAATGGGCTGTCAGTGGCTCGGCGTCCCATGAGCTTTAGCGATTCATAACATGTCTTTCCCCTTTTTTTATGTGTGTGACAGAGCGAGGGAAAGCAAGAGAGCGAGAGGGTGTAGTGTTTTTTTTTGTGGTGGTAAAGTACATCGGCCACTGTGCAGAATGATCCTAATTGACAGTGATGCCCATTTCCTTGGGGACTCGCTGTGTGTGTGTGTGTGAGAGAGAGAGAGCGAGAGAGGGAGCATAGTATGTGCTGATTTGATTTTTGGTTGTTTGCGTTGCCTCTGTCATTTATTGTTTTGATGGTGCGTCATTTCTGTCACAGGTAAATCCTTCAATGAAAAAAAAATGGCGAGATACTCGTGAAAATAGAGTATAAAATAGGAACTGTTGAAAAATGCTCCATTTCTTTAATGTTCACGTTGGCTTTGTTGCCAAATGTGATCCCAGGCGTTGGTTTGCCTGTGAGCAGAATAACTCAAGAAGGTGTGGAGGGATGTGGATCAGCCCCGTGGTTTCTGTACATCGTGAGTCGGTCTCCTTCAGCTAAACATACGTTTTCTCTCCAAGGCTGAAAGAGTCGTCCAAGCATTCCTTCCTTCATCCATCCATTTTCTACTGCTTATCCTGTTCAGGGTCACAAGGGGCGGAGCCTATCCCAGTTGACATTGGGCGAGAGGTGGGGTTCACCCTGGATGGGTTGCCAGTCCATCGCAGGGCCATCAGGATCATTTAGGGGCTCAGTGTCTTGCTCAAGGGTACTTGGACATGGTCACCGGAGGAAATGGGGATCGAACCAGCGACCCTTCGATTGCTAGACGGCTGCTCTACCTCCGAGCCACGCCGCCCCTTCCTTCCTTTAGCTATCTCTTTAAGTCTTAGAGTGGCTTCCCACATTAATGCACAACACATTATCTCTCTCTGGGTGCCCAGGGCAGCTTGAAAAAGAACTAACATTTGACTTAATCCCTAAACCCAAATCTTAATCCTCACGCAGCGCTTTGAAGACGCGGGGAACAGCCTCACTTTCCAAAACCATCGTCTCTCTCAAGGTCTCAAACTGGTTCCTACAAACACAAAACAAGCTGCTTTTTTTTTCCTTGGCTGCAAATCTGTAGGATTATTCATCCAGACCAAGGGAGGAGAGAGAGAAAACGACTAAAGAGAGAATGAAGGAGAAAAGCAGTTGTGGTGGAGATGATGGATCATGCGGAGGAGGTGGAAGACTGCCTTTCTGCTTTCATTTATTTGGTTTGGGTGGTCATCTAAGAGAAATTAAAATTGACAGGATACCTTAAAGGAGGAGCTCCCTCCCTGTTTCTCATTTCAAGAAAGTTGTATTCAGTTAAAAGGTTGATCTGTCCTGAAATGGCCCTGTTTTATTCATCTGTCGGCACATTTCTATCTGCCAATGTCTATTATTGTCCTCCCCCTCACCCTCCTCACCCTCCTCTGTAGGATGTAGGGTGTCATCGCCCAGACAGCAACGATGTGCCACATCGCTGTCACGCTGATGCCTGTGAATATCTTTGATTGAGAGACGCGTGTGGTTACGGGATGCTTTTTTCGTGTCATCCTATATTTCATGTTGTCCTCGTGTGTCTGTGTGGCCTTGAATGGAGTAAACAAGTCCTCTCCCATTACTTTAGCCAGAATAATCACAGCCTGCCATTTTTTTAATCAATGCTGTTATACTTTTAGTTGTCTCAGTTGTCATCAGGCTCATGTGGTGATGTGCTGGTTTCAGTTTGGTACTGGGAGCGACGTGGTGACGGCCCACAACGGCGTCCACATGTTCTTGCTCCTGCGGGGCGCGTCTGTGGCTGAGCAACTCGCAGCTACAGGACCGTAAGACAGAAACCGTAAAAGTGTTTTATTTTCAGCACAAAAATGCAAAATCCAGGGTTGTTTTGACAGTTCGGGAAACATCACGGCGTGGGTTGAGATTAAAAAAAACAAATAATGAACAAGAAAATGTCTCAACGTCTCACCCAGAACAAACGAGCCAGGAATACGGCTTAAAATGCCCCAACATCTCTGCTAGGTACCAGAGAGAAGGTGAGAAGTTGTCAGAGTGAAACGATACGCCGAGTTCAACGCACTTCATGGCTTGCTGCATGCACATGACATCAGAAATGCTGGTGCTATTCATAGACGAGACCGGGCTGCTGGTGCACAAGCTAACGCCTAACCGCGGCACGATTGAGTGTAGCTGACCCGTCATCTGCTCGTGTCGTTAAACATTTTCCTGAGTCTGTGGAACCTCGACACGTCAGATGTTCTTCTCATGAACACTCGTTGTTGTTCCCTTGCACCTTCCACCTTCCACGTGCCTGCTAACGTGGGACACCGCGTGCTGCAGGGAGTTCAGTGGTGCTTAATGGCGAAGCACACTTTTGTATACAACAAGGCGTCTTACAGCAATGACGCTAAACTAGCGCGCTCCAATCCGTCTGCATGAATAACGCACATGAAGCTGTTTTAGTATTAGAAAGCTCTTTGGACGTCGAGTGAGTGACGGAGTGTGTTGGAGGGCTCCAGCTGTGCCGGTTGTTACTCTCGTGAGCAGAATGGAAAAACTAAATCCTACTGTCCTCATGTACTCTTGAGTGTACACACACTTGTGTACAACCGCACACTCTTTGAACAGCACAACACATACACTCTAACACACACACACACACACAGAACAACCGAGTTCCTCTGTAATGACAGACACTCCTCGCCCTGAGCGGATTGTCGGTCTGACGACTTGCCATTTCGCATCACTCTGAGGGGATGAAAGGGACACAAACATGATATCGCTCCAAACCATGCAGATGGAGCGGCAGATAGACCCACTGACATGGATGTAGACGATATTAATAATAAAAAAAGGGCTCTTCTGATTTGAGTGATGCTGATGCTGTGACACAGCACATCTATCCTAGCCAGCGAGTGTGGAAATGAAGACGCGCAGCCCTCAAGCCTCACTTTAAAGTTGGAGGCAGGATCAGAGCGCGCGCCGGAGTCGGCAGCAGTGGGAACCGCTGCTCGATTCTGAGGGGGCTTTGCCATGTCAGCACCAGTCACATTGTAAATTCCCAGCACATTCTCTCTGGGTGGCTCGCGGCTCCTAAATAAGCCCCTCGTCTTCACTGCCGGTTAGCCTAGGGTTAAGTGGTTTAAATTCTAAAATAGTCTTAACTCTGCAAGGTGGCTAATCTTGGATCACAGCAGGGTGAGCTAAGCTGAAGTGGACTTAAGTCTGAGTTATCCACCTTCAGAGGTGCCAGGTTGACACAATGGTTGAGCAGCTTTTTGAGACTGCAGTGCTATGAGGACACTTCTACATCTGTCTGTTGTGTTGATGCAGCAATGGACTCAAGCACTCTGCCGCTAGTTTCAAACTAACTCAACAGTGAGGGGAAACAACAGGCTTTGAAAACTGAGTCCTGACTGCTGAGTTCGTTTACTGTCTGCTTTTCCAGCTGCAGGGGGTGACGAGGTGCATTCCCATCGTTGGCTGGCGAGGAGGTGCCTTTCCGTGTTTGTTGACGTCATGGACGCAAAAGTCTAACGTTGTTCTGTAACAGCAGTCGGATGTAGCATCCTGGGCTTGTTTAGAGTCTTTGGGAGCCGCTGTAAAAGCAACATGGAGGACAGCGACTTTGTTTCTGTGGTTGCTGTCACGTCGAACCCCCTTCAGACTTCAAACTCGGCTTCCTCCAGAGTGGAGACACACAGACACACAAACACACAGGAGGTTTTACATGGATCAGACCAACAGTTGTTGAGATAATCAACTGACATTTTACATTTAATGAGTTTCAAATACATCACCAACCCAGGCCGACCTCATACTTGAGTGATAAACTGAGATATAAAGGGATTTTTTTATTTTCTAAAAAAAAAAAATCATTCATTTCATCAACTATGCAGATGTGTCATCAAATATTCATTGTATTCTTGGAATTGCAACTTACTCTGATTGTAATAAATCACCCGGCGCCGATGATTAATGAGCACCGATCTGAGGGAAGCGTTCTGGCGTATTTCGCTGTTTGACTGCCGCTTTGCTGGCTGCGTTGTTTGTGGACTTCAGAGACGCTGGACGACGTGAAGCGACCCTGGTGACCTGGTTCACCTCTGCTGCCCGGCTGATGTGCTCCCCCTGGACGGGTCTGGTCAACGCAGGACCACTCAGCCTCAGAGGGGACGTGATGAGGACGACCCCCAAAACACATCAGAGTGCTGGTTATTGTTTGTGGCGGTGGAGTCAGAGTAAATGGGAACCTGGACGGGGCCACAGAGATGAGGTCACATGGTATAACTTGTGGAGTACTTCGGGGGATTTTAGCATCACCTTCTGCCTGAACAGACTCCTCAAACAACTTCTTCGGGGATTTCCGTCTCTCTTCCCCTCCAGCCGGTGAAAGCAGGCGTCCATCGCCGCTGAACGTTCCTCATGGAGAATTTCTTTGGTTCTGAATCTGTTGAAGGACTGTGGTGCTGGAGCGGCTCTTCTTGTTCAGTGTCATGAGAGAACTCGTTGCACTTTATCAATAAAGTTGAACTCGGCCATGCACTTATTTTTTTTTTTAGATATTAATTTTACACCTGGCAGGCCAAATTAGAAGTTATGGCAGTCCAAGTTTGGCCCCCAGGCCCCACTTTGGGCAGCTCTGGCATGCAGTGAGGATAAACCAACATTTCCTACCCCCCAAAGATATCACCTGTTCCCTCAGTGTGGTAATTAATAGTTTTGAATTTGTTCCATCTTGTGGCCTCCAAGTAACTAAACCGAGGCAACAGGTTACATCTCATATATAGGGGTTTTCTCTGTGTGGCCTCCCCAGGCCTCCGTACGCAGCCGCCTGATGAGAGCTGGTGACGCCGCGTGGATGGACGTCCCTGTCAGTGAGACACAGAGGAGCGAGCGCATCTGTGCAGAGAGAATCGCGTGTCAGGTGTTGACACGTCTGTCAGCCGCAAAGTGCAGAACAAAACCAACGCTGCGCTTCTGACTTCTCTTGTCGCTTTGCTATCTGCTTGTTCTCGACACAGTTTCCTCTTGATGCCGTTTGCCTCTTTCATGGAAATGATTCCGTCTGATGGAAATCATCAAAGGTCCTGTCAGTTCCTCTGTTTCGGTTCCTTCCTCCCTCGAAAAAAGAAGACCGTGTTTATTCATTTGGAGTCGAACAATTTCAGTGACAATTTGGCGATGGCTCAAGCTCTCGCTGAGACCGGATTACAGAACAGCAGCGCATCACTTGGGTGGATGAGGGAAAAGAGTTTGTTGTTGGAACAGTTTCTCTTCTAATTGGCTGAATGTGACTCAACTTCCCGACTGCATTCAAGACACTCGCTGTCACAGTGGATGTGTTTCAATCGGCGTATTTTAGTGCTCCTTTGAAAAGACTGAAGGAAATAGAAAGTTTCAGGGGGAAGAAATTGTTTCCAGTCAGGGAAAGAAATGACGAAGGGTTGTCTGCTAGCGGGTGTCATGACAACAGGGCCCATCTATTCAGTTAACTTCCATTTTTACCTTTTTCTCCTCTCGGCGAGTGACAGAAACACTGGGGTTTTTTAATGATTTTTTTTTGGTAACGAGAGCCGCTCACACAAATTCATCTGTATTGTGTGTGACTGACTGTAGGAACCTGATGGCTTTCAGAACAAATGGGGGAAAAAAATGATTCATTGCTTTTCCGTCTGTTAGTCCATCAATGAAGTTTCAAGCTCATGAAGCCTGACTGTCAGTCCCTGCCCTGAATTTAATTTCCTTCAGTCGGGTGATGGCAGCATTGATCGCACTGAGACTATCTAGCAGCCAACCACAGGCATACACTGAGTGTGTGTGCACACACCTTCCAGTCTTGAGAAGACTGACGGGGTGAGAGGAGATGCTCAAACGGCGCCTCATGTGGAGTCGTTTCATGTATTTCTCTTAATCTGAGGTGAGAACATTGGAGAATCTCCATGGATACAGCGAGCAACACCAGTCACAGGGTCCCTTCTGCTAAATGTGTCAGTCACACTTGAAAACCTCCTATTTTAAAGGGAGTGTTTTATGTTGCGCGTGTAAAAATGTTCCGCATCAATGACCGAGGAGCTCATAATGGTGAAAAATGCAAAATGTTGAGGATGAGTCGCCGCTATTTAGATGGCAAAAGGGCTCAATGAAGTCTGCTGACGAGTGACTTCATTTTTTTTTTCCTAAAGGGTGGAGAGCAGAAGACGGGGAAAGTAAATGAGAGAAAAGCGAGGTAGCGCCGTCCAAGTCAATTTCTCCTTCTCAGATTGACTTCAAAGCAAAACTAATCCTCTCACGCCTGCTCGTTAATAATCCAGTTAATAATCCGTTTAGCCGCTTTCATGCTGTGCTGTTTGTTGGTATTATTGTGCTGTGGAAAAGGAAAGAGAGGAGTTGCGGCGTTCCACTTGAAGGAGCCCCCCCTCCACCACCACCCCAAGCCCCACCCACCCACCAGTTAAAGATGTAAGCTGTGTGTTTGGGGTGTGTGTTCACGTCACACACTCATGGGAACTGCTGCCGCACCTCACAAGTATGTATAAGTGTGTCTACCTTCTGTCAGTTCTTGTGTCGTTGACTCATGGAACATGTTGGTAAGATGTTCACTGTCCCACCCTGATGGGGGGTGAGGTGGTGGGGGGGTCATGAGGAGCCCGAGACAGTGAACACACTGACAGCTCCACCACGCTCAACGCTCACTCATCACATTCTCATTCATTCCTTTGTGCGCTCCGTCTGTTTATTTCTCTCCGAGGTGGAAGGAGGCCAGGGTGGAGGTTTGGACTGGAGGCCAGGTTTTCATCGAGTACGTTGGCTCCGTACCGTCGTTCCCAGTGAGCCTGAACAAGCGGGTTGCCAGATCCATCATGGTTTTATCTCTCATTATCTCAAAGACTCGCAGCCCCCCCGACCAGCCTTCTGCACTGCTGGAACAGAGTTCAGATGAGAGATGAAACAATTAACTCCCATTTTCTATAATCAGCAGGGAGGGCATGACAGCCAGAATAAAATGGAGGAGAAGATGGAAATAATATCTATTAATATCTAATTCTCCTCTAAGTGACCAAAAGAAGAGATATGAGCAGGATGGATGGACGGGTGTACGTTCAGAGGCCAGCAAAGAATGCTGGCTGTTTAATGAGAAGATACCACGCTGCTCAGTGGAGAGGGACTGCTGGACGTCTTTGGCTCAGCCATTTTGGTGACATTCACACCAGAAACAATCAACCCACTGCAGGAGTTAACAAACCGTTAGTGACATCGCAAGTGACCCGTGCCGTTCGTCCTTCCCCGGGCGACGCCTCATCCTCTCCTCTGGTTTCCACCGTGGTGGAACTTTGTTCGTAAGTCGTCTTGTTTAGTTGGAGGCGGGTTTAAGAGGCGAGACGTGGAGAAGCAACCTTGAAGTTGAACTGCGATTCTAACACGGATGTCAAGTTTACCACTTGAGGAATTGAAAAACTGAAGTTCCAACTTTTTCTTGAGTCACATCACATAAAAGGTACTTGATATGCAGGAGTGTCCTCAACATGTTTACCTGTGATTTTGTGTCCCCCAAATTAACAGAAATACCTTGTTATGAAGTGCGCCGGACGCCATCGTGGCGTGCGACTTGGTGTAGCGAGGCTCGGTGTTGAACTGGAGCAAGGAGAAGCTGTTCTGGTTTGAACAGCAGTTGAACTGCTTTCATCTCAGGTTCACGGTCGATTGAAGCTTATTGCCAACCCAGAATAGTTGTAATATATTTTTTGATTTTATTGTGTTGTCTGTCCCTGTAGCTTCCAGCCTCCGCAGCTCAGTGCCGCACCGGCGTCACGGAAACCGCCGTCTGCTGTGTGTATTTGTTTACTTCTTCACATTGAGGCTGACACTGAGAGATCATTCCGTGCTCAATCAGGAAAAAAGATCAAATATAAGTTCAGACCAGGGTTCCATTGTTGGATTCCCAACAAGCTCACCCGGTAAAACATCTGGGTCTTTCTTTTTTTTTCTATCGATCAGTAGAAGATCACGTCACGATTGCTGTTGCAGCTGATGCTCTTCCTGTATCACTGTTCGCGTAATTAGCTTGGAAACTGGGCCGTAATGCAGGTACATTTTACGAAGGTTAAATGGTGAATATTTTCCCCGTCAGATGACTTTTTGCTGCTGGGGGAGTGACGGGGGATGTGAAGCTGAGACCTGCGGCAGCTGCATTAGCGCAGCCTCCCTCCGAGCACTCGGCTCCCCCTCAGCAGCTGCTGCTGGATTTTTATTTTTTCTCTTTTAGAGAAAAAATTTTTAAAAAGCTGCATCGATTTTCATGTGAGGTTTTGCATCGAACGGTCAAGTAAAGTGTAAGAGAGGCAGGAGACGGACGGTTATAATCCCTGCTGAATCTCCGCGCACCTTAATGGGATTCAGCAAAGCAGGAGATGATAGGAGTTACCTCATCTGAACTGAACGTTAAAATCAAACACACACACACGATGACCCAGACTGGAACGTGCTAAGTTCATTAAAGGATCCCGGAATTAGCCAGGGACACATTGTCGTCCTATTGTGCGGTGAGATTTACGTCACCTGGGGAAACGAGACTAACGCCTTCCAAGTGGAGCAGGAGTGTGAAGGTGGTAAACAGCGGCAGGTAAAACAGTTGGTTGGGTGTCGTAGGTGAGTGGCGTCGACTCAGGAAGCCTCTTACCAATTACCGGCTTTTACAGGAAGTACCAGAGGAAATGTCCTCCACTCAATTCAATTTGAAGCTGTGTGGTGGGTGAATTCTCCTCTCAGCACCAGCCGTGTAGGAGGGCTTTTGTTCATTTCTCGATGCACCATGGAGTTCTGCACCCATCTGGAACGAAGCACAATCACGGCTGGATCTCAGATTCATACTTGATGCAGTCAGAGGATCTTCAATTAAAAAAAAAAGAGGCAAAAAGTAGAATTCATTTGATCATTCACTGTACTTTATTTACATTTAACAGCACATCATTGAAAGGAACTTGACCTGGCACGTTGAGGCGGTGATGAAAACGGCACTTGCTAACATCATTGTAGAACTAAAATTAAAAAAAAGAACACCAATCTGAAGAGTTCATGATATCAGTGAGCTGCCTTCTCTTAATCTGCGTTCGCAAAGGTCATTTTTACATTTGAGTAAATACCTGAAATGGTTAAAGCTGCTTGTTGGGCTGCTGCTGCGAGCTGTAAACACATCATGGCTGCATGAAGTGCCTCTCATCAATGTGTTTTTTATCAATCTTTCATGGAGCCTCCTGAGTGTTTCTTTTATCTGCTGGCTTCACAGCTTCACGCTGAAAGACAGATACAGTCTGAACAGCATCGTTAAAATCTGTTCTCAGATCGCTGGAGTGAAAATAAAGGGGCCTGAATTCTTTTTGAAACCGTCAAATCCTCCAGAAAGCGGCGCGTGCTGGGGCTTCTCCTGGACGCGCTCCTGCAGCTGAGGTGTGCCGCCGTCGCCATGTTGGAGTTCACCTGTAGTCACCGGCTGTTCAGCTGTCAAGCGATGGTACTTTTACTTTATTGCTGGTTAGATTCTTTGGATTGCCAAGCTTATTGATGTATTTATAGATTTCTTTTTGAGTTTTTTCTTTTCCCAAGTTCTGTTAAGCTTCCTGGTAATGGTGTTGGCAAACCCATTTCTCCAGGTGGGACTGACGCAGCGTTCTCTACCTGTGCTACACAAGCTGTTGCTGCTGAGCACAGGTTGCTGCTAAATTGCTCAAAGGCTTTGCGTGGCCTCGAGAGAGGAACGCACCAACGTATCACCTGACCACACCTGTTAGATTTTTTTCTTCTTCTTCTTCTTCTTCTTCTTCAGTGAACACACTCCTGGGCGCACGCACATTTGCTCATTCAATAATGTGGACACGGAGTGAAATAATGACAACGTATCAGTTCTGTAACTCCGAAATGTATGATGTATGTTTGATCAGCCAACAGGAGACGCAGACAAACGAACAAAAGGTTAAGATTAACCACAAAGTATTTTTAATCTACCACCACTCGGTGTCTGTATATTCCGTCTAAAATAAAGAACAAGGTCCCTTTTGCGAGTGTGTCACTATCAAAGTACAAGCCAGTTTGTGTGTACTTGGTGTTACTGTGAAGTATTTCAATTCTCAGCGGCCTCGCTGAAATAAGAAGTGAAACCATTGGCTGACCATTTGTATGATTTCCAATTAGTGGAGGAGCCAAAGCTTCCTCCTCGTCTCTCCCTCTCCCTCTCCTTGGTTTAATTAGCATTTCCATGTAGAGAAAGAAGTGAACAAGTCAGTCAGACGACAGCAGCTTTTCATTTAACCAGATTAGAGATGGAACAGTTACCAGTGAGGGCAAAATGGCCCTTTGTAATCCTCACACTGAACATTTAATTAACAGGCCTTCTTTTCCCTCCCATCCCTCTGTCTCTTTTCTTTTTTTTAGGGTTTTCCTCCTTTCTTTCCAATCCCTTTTATTTTTTTCTTCATTTTACGACATGTTTCCCTCTTTCAATCATGTTTGTGTATACATGTGGGTGCGTTTCGAGGACACGCTCCCAAAGGTCGAGTGTGTGTCAGGAATAATGACTTCGGCGGTGGATAGACTGGAGTGATTAGCGCTCTGAGGGGGCGGAGGAGGCTGCAGTGAGACGAGGACTTTCACATTACAGTTTCGCGACTGTCAGACACGATGTAGAGCAGGAGGGGCAGACGGCCACTGCGACGATGAGGTAGCCAAGAGTTAGAGAGATGCTGATTGGGTTTGTTGTAGGGGAGGAGAGGGAGGAGGAGGAGGGGGGATGGTTCTATTAGATGTCCCCCATCACACTGCAGGCTGCGTAAACACCTTCATGTCCTCCCTCTGGGATGCTCACACCTCCCGCTGCAAGAAAACGGAGGTAGGTGTGAACTCTTCACACTGAGGCAGAGCTTAAACATCCGCTCACAAAGGGTTGGAGTAATTCTTGTTGTGTTTTTGTTTGTTTTCAAAAGAGTGGGAGTCTCCTCTAGGGGTTCGTGCTGATCTATAGGTCACAGAGGTCGTGGAGACCAATTAGATGCTTGTCTGATAGATTTAGACACACTTATTTGATTTAAAATTCTTTGAAATGAAAGAATCCAAGAAAGTTGCAGACAGACTGAGTCCAAAGTATCATTTTAAAAATGAAATCTGATAAATCTTTGCGCACATCTGTGTTTTTAAGGCTGTAATATGTTGATATGTATCTCTTCATATGAAGAGATCAAGTTGGCATGCAGTAAAATAACCCCCGAGCTTAACCCTCCAGTTCATTCCTGTTCATTTCTGAAGTTTTGAACTCTTAATTTACCTGGACTTCAAGGACTTGAGCAGCTCTGCAACACTACGCAATGTACAGCGTCCAGAACTGCTGCTATGAGCGCGGCGTGGCTCAGAGGGAGAGCGGCCATCGCTGGTTCGATCCTCACCTCCATGTCCAAGTGTCCTTGAACAAGATTCGGAGTCCCTAATTACTCCTGATGGCCCTGCGATGGACTGGCGACCCGTCCAGGGTGAACCCAGTGTCAGCTGGGATAGGCTCCACCCCCCCATGACCCTCAACAGATAAACGGTTTAGAGAGTGAGTGAGTGGGTGGGTGGGATGCTGCTATCAGCCTGTTGTCTGTGGCGTGAAAGCCTTCAGGCGGGTGAGACTCTGGTATTCATCAGCCGAGGCTCGAGTGAAAGCAGTGATTCGTGGTCAGCTGACTTCTGCTACTTCCTGCCATCTTGGCCACCGTTCAACGCGTCTGTGTTCCAGCGACGCTCAAACATCGGTTAGTCGAGGGTGGCGAGAAAGAGGTGTAAAAATCACGACCACAGAAACACTGTCACTGTCCTCCACGGGAGTTCGTTCAACATCGTAATGTTGACTGTGCTGACTAGAAAAAAAAAAACCCTCGAGAGTCACAAAGCGAAGGGTCAGTCAGCCTCGGCGCATTTGGGGTCGTCACACCGGCGTGAGTTTGTGCTGTGGATGAAGCTTTGCTTTGATGTTGTTTACTGCGCTACCATGATTTGGGTCATCTTTGCAGCTGATTTTTAAAATGTTTTGTTCTCCCCACACAGCAAATGTGTGCGTGGTTCCGTCGATGTATCAGGTGACATGCGTGTGCGCATGTAGATGTTTGGTGTTTGTGAAACACCAACCAATGGCCGGCCACTTTTCATACCTCAGAGCTCAAAACTCTGTGAATGTAGGCATCCAAATCCCTCATAAGCAGGAGGCTGTATGCAATAACCCGATCGTGAGGATACACATGGACACGCACTGACAAATAGAAGTGGAACAGACTTGTTTGTTTCCTGTATTCACTCGGACATACTTGAGATGACTCATCTGCAGTACTGTTACACCTTTGAGGATTCATGTCTGTGGACATGTTGGTAAGAAGCCATCAGATTCACATTCGCCCAACACGAGCACACTTGTAGACACTTGTCTCCGGTTTACTGAAACAGATGTCCAAGGTTGCTATCGTGTGCCGTGTATCCTTGAGATGTTGAAGATTCGCTATGTGTTTATATATATATATATATATATATATATATTTTTTGTGCTGTTGGTTTCAAGATGAAAATTAAACACCAAATAATTCTGAGGTGAAACTGATCTACGACGTGCAGAAACGGTGCATACATCCTCAGTACGCTCAGACGCGTGGGCCCGCTGTGGGAGCCGCTCCCAGGTGGTCGGACTGAGGTGCTTTTTCGTGGTCCTCTGCGTCTGAGCGCTTGTGTGCCTGTAGAACACACAGCGGGTTGTCCGTCTAATCAAAGGGTAAAGCCATTCACACAAGCCCTGGACGGCCTTCACAATAGGGCTCATTTTATCCACAGCCGTGAACTCTCCCTCACCCCAACCACTTCTTCTTTTGTACTTAACCCTAAGAAGACCTTGATAATATAATTGGGGATGTCTTTGGACAGCATTGTAAGCCATTTTATGGTCACGTTGAGAGCTTTTACTCATTGCAAATGTGAAAGTTAGAACTTTTACCTTTTCCCCACTGCAAGCACACACCTGCATTCAGACCTGGGCAAGCCTGCTGTTAGAAGCCGATTGATCTCGTCCCCGTTGTGAGCCGACGAGCTGCTGCCCTTCGCCATGATGTTTCTACAGTCGATCATCCGACTGGCCCCTTCTTGTTCATGCGGTACCTCAGGAGCTCCTTCAGGGAGTTTCTTCAGTTTTGGCTCAAATGTCCTCTGAGACGCCAGGATGAACTGATTCTACGTATAAAATTAAATCTCATGCGTCACGTATGTGTGTGTTTATGTGCATTTTTATGTAAAATATGTTCTTTTCTTTTCTCTATTTTTATTCCATATTTTATGCTAGAAAAACAGAGCTGGGAGAAACGAAATTTCGTTCCCATGTACACCGGATGTGAAAGTGACAAAGTACCTCGTATCTTGAATTACAGTGCTTGACACACTTATAACTGGAATGCAGTATTTCTAACTTGCTCATTTGTCAAATGACCATTGTGGATGCATTCAACACCCTGATGAAGGTGTGACAGCAGAGTGCAGTATCTTGAACTTGTATGCAGTCTCTGTGAGCAGCAGTAAAAGCAGCACGGAGGACGGCGACGGTGTCTCTGTTTCCTCCAACCACGTGTTATCAGGTTTTTTTCTCGCCAATCAGACAGTTGCTTTTGTGTGGTCCGCCCACTTCTCCCACCCTCCTGCCCTACATGGTCCTTCTCAACAGTGGAGTGAGTGACTGTGTCACATATTGAGTGTGTGGGTTCACACTTGAGTTAGTTGAAAGTCTGCTGCATCTCTCCCAGATGCCAAAGGGTGCCAGGTGTGTGTGTGTGTGTGTGGGTGAGAAAGTGTTGCTACTTCACGAGCTATGAGCATCATTATTTGAGGATGAGGTCGCGTTGACAGTTGGCAGCAGCAGATGATCCCAGCAGCTTGACCTTAAGCGCAGAATCTGCCACAGACAGTAAACACAGCATCGTTCTCCTCCACAGATTCTATTTGAAACAGGAACAACAATATGCCAGGTGTCAGCTGAGGTAGATGAGGTACTGCAGGGAGAATACGACATTTACACAGGCGGAGCAAAGTTGTAAGTAGTGTATCTAGTGAATGTAGTGCACCTCTGATATGTGATGGTGGTGGAGATCATTATTTAGTCGTTTGCAGGGAGCTCACCCTGATTGTAGGTCAGAATGGCTGCTTCCATGTCTGATACTTCTTGTAGTTTTTGCTCTCTTCATTTCCATATTTAGCGACTGGGGAGCACACTGATGTAAACATGCATGAAGGAAAGCGGTGGGGTTTATTTCCGCCGTACATGCAGCAAACAAGCCAACGCTGGCAGATGAGGCGGATGACTTAAATATAACAGAATAACCAGCAACAGTGAAAGACTTGCTCCCTCTGTGTTAAATCAAGCAGCAAATCTACAGTTTAGAGTGCAAACTTGCCACCTCTTGGCACAGAGTGACAGTGGAAACTGACACAGGAGTGGATTTCCACTTCCATCCGGCTCCTGTGATGAAATACAAAATAAGACCCACGGGATTCCCAGTCAAATACGAGGCTCTAACCACTCAGTGATGACATAAGCACGGTCAGGTCTGCAGCAGAGTGAGAGCAGGGGACGGGTGGGGCAGTCATGCTTCAGCAGGGTACGAGACAACTGGGGCAAATATGAGTGTGCCTTGAATGTAGATGTCGCTTGGAGGGAATTTGAAGATAAAAGAGGGGAGTTCAGGTGGCTGCAGACAAAAAAACAACAACTTTCTGAGTATCTTATTGATGAAGGTGTCAGTGCTAACCCGAGCAGAAGCAACATACATGACAGACGCTTTACATCACGGACCCAAAGCTGTTCCTGGTCGGTAAACCAGTGCTTCTCAAGTGTGGCCCAGATGATGGACAACTGCACCGCTGAAAGCCAAAAGACCAGCTCTGATATGGTTGATGGAACACGTGAGCATTCTGGATCAGCCAGAACACCGGTGACATCCAGTCAGGATGCAATTATGAAAGAAACACGCAGCTTCACGTGTTGAGGGGAAACTCAAACAAGTCTGCTCGTCAAGAAAATCTGCACAAAGATGCATGGAACTTTCCTCATGAGCTTCAGCAGCCGGAGGTGTGGCTTGTGGCTTTTGGGGTTTGATCAAGCCGGCCTTTCTGTCATGACGAACCCAGGATCGATTAAAGATGCATTTCCTTTGTTATAACTTAGAAAAGATACAATCTTTCATGTACATCATAACAAAATCAGACTCAATCAACAGCAATCAGAACAAAATAAACTGATCAAATGCAGTGGAGGCGTCAGATTCTCAAACAAGCAATGTTTTACAACTGCTTTCGGATGAGCGTCTACATTTGGACAGATCTGTTACTCTGCTACATTTAACTTTGTTTCAAGTATTCAATTATTATTTTTTTTAAATGCTCATTTGGATTTAAAAGGATGGTCAAAGGTGGAACAACAGCACCACAAGCTGCGGCCACCATAATGACTCTTAAAATAAATACACTTTAAACAGGTCACACAAATCCTCATGAAGGGACTGCAGTAGTGTTGGGTTGTACTGCATTAGTATGCATACTAGCAAATGGCAGCTACATCGCAGTTGGAGTGTTCAAAAACACTCTGAGAGCCATGACATTAAAGAAATCATAAGAAGCAAACTAGGCCTATATATGTACTACAAAATAAAAAAAACAAAAAACAAAAAAACATTACTTCTACCCCACTGGATCCAGCCTACGGCGAAACAGCTGCTGCTCATCTGGGCCGTCCACACTGATGTCGGTGGAGTTCTAAGATCCCTCGTGCTGCCAGTTTGGTGTTACTTTAAGATGTTGTTTTATTTTGTATCAAAGAGATTCATGCCGCTGGAAAATCCTCTGTGCTTCACGTCGTATGTTCAAGAGCTAAATCGGTGCAGACCACTTCGTGTGCCTCATCTCGATGGTCAGTCAGACTAATTAGAATGTTGCAACTGGTGAATATTCCCCGAAAACTTGAAGTCTTGGACATTCACAGACACGAGTGGTTTAATTCGCTGGAGGAAGGTACAGTATGAGAATACTTCTCAGCTGCTGTTTGGGACTACTGAGGTGTGGTAACATCACTAGGTGGTACCTCAACTTTCTAAGATATACTGATATGTTTTCAAACGAGATATTGAATCAAGCGACATTGTCTTCCTCATTAAAACCGCAAAACGTCCTGTCTCTCTCCCCAGTGCCACCGTCCCTCTGCACACAAATGTCCTCTTCAGAGCTTTGAGTCTGGCATAGCACGTTTAGCTTTAGAGATGACTTAAGATTGGGGGGGTAGCAGCTCCTGCAGGGAACTCCAAAATTCCTTGTCTCTGGCCAGCGTGGAGGTATAGTCCCTCCACCAGGTCTTCTGTCCCCCCCTCGGCCTCCTCCCAACTGGACGTGCCTGGAAGACCTTCCTTGGGAGGCACCCAGGTGGCATCCGGACCAGTTGACCCAACCATCTCTAGTGGCTCCTTTTGACACAAAGAAGCAGCGGCTCTATTCTGAGTCCCTCACAGATGGTTGAACCTCTCCCTTTATCCCTAAAGGAGACGCCAGCCACCCTCCAGAAGAAACCCTCTTCTGTCATTTCTTTTCATGGTCTTGATCGTTCGTTTAGGATCCACATTTCACAAACGAAGAACGACCAGCACATCGAGACCTTTGCCTTATGGCTCAGCTCTCTGTTTGTCAGTAGTTTGGGATAAGTGAATCTCCAGCCCATCTCACGCTCCATTGTCCCCTCCCTCAAGAACTGGACCCCCAGGTACTTGCACCCCCTTACTTGTGGTGCGAGCTCATTCCCTACTCCTGCTCAGAACCATGGCCTCAGATTTAGAGGGGTTGATCCTCATGACTCGCTCCTTTATCTGGTGCAGTGCCTTTTGTTTGATTGGCCATGAGTTGCATAAAGTTACACAACCCTTTGACTAAGCTTGGACATTGATCTAAGTCATTCTGACTGTTATCGTCCGGGCTGTCAATCAGAATCTTGACATTTCGTCTGCCAGGATGTCTGAGATGATGGTCGGGGTGATACTGCAGACCGACACGATGATTCTGGATAGCTTTTTTAAAAAGACAGAAACGACTCTTAAGACAGCAGCTTCAAAAGCTCTGAGAGGACAACCGCTGAAACGCATGGTGTCGGTACATCGTGATCAAAGCAGTCAGAGACCAAAGATGACGGACAGAATTTGGTCGCTGCTCTGACTGAATTAATGAGATCAAAGTCACAGACCGGCCCAATCGCAAACCCACGCCTATCAACTCCTTCTACCCAGTCCCCCTCCGTTGGCGAGTTCTTGCGGCGGGTTCACCACAAAGTGCTGTCCCGAACCAAGTGACGCTGAGGGGGAGTGATGCGCGATGTGGTGACGGTAAAACGAGGGGGAAAAAAAGGACTCAGTCACTCGATGCGTTCTCCAACAGCTTTGTTTGATTACAGAGACTGTGCTGTTGTTTTGAGGCTGTTGCAGGGGCGAAGGAACAAGAAAGAGAAATGCAGCCAAACCTGCTTGATCAAGGATGATGACTTCTTCCTGTTTCCAGGGGGAAGCAGAAAGGAGGGCTTTCAAACCCGCCCCCTTGATACGGAGTGCCCTCCAGTGGTTGTCAGTGTGACTTGACGTGGCGTGACAAACGTGGTGAAGGGCAAAATGGATACAAAGCGGTTTGGGATTGGGTCTACATCTGTGGTTTCGTAATGTCACACAAGCTACAACCCAGCCCCTCAAACCACAGGCGTTGCACTTGTGTGGCAAACATTCGCGCTAAAAGATATCTGTGGTGTTTTTACTAAAGATATTCAAATATCGATGTCTGTGTAGGTTCTCATTCATCCAGGTCATCGTAGATCGAAGCGAAGTAAAATCTGGTCAACTGGACGTAAGTTTATCTTGAAGACGTTTCACCTCTCATCAGAGAGGCTTCTTCAGTTCTAGTGAAGAGTGTGGAAGCTCCAGCTTATAAACCTATGTGGGAGTGGTCAGTGCTATTGTGGTGGAAACGACCCTCCCGAGACTCACCTGGCCTCCCCAAACGACAGTCGTTGTGCGGTGTCAGGGAGTTTCAGGGGTGGTCGTTAGGGAGTTTCACCGACCACTCAGATGCTAATGGCCTGTGCTGGCATCAGCCGTTCCACATGGGTCTTTCAGCTGAGCTCTTTGGGGAAGCTTTGAAAGGACTTGGTTGTAGATAGGTGAAAGGAAATGTCGCAGTCCACCTCCTCTGTTCAAAGAGGAGAAGAGGAGATGAACAGAGGAGGTGGACTGCGACATAGCATCTGAGTGGTCGGTGAAACTCCCTAACGACCACCCCTGAAACTCCCTGACACCGCACAACGACTGTCGTTTGGTGAGGCCAGGTGAGTCTCGGGAGGGTCGTTTCCACCACAATAGCACTGACCACTCCCACATAGGTTTATAAGCTGGAGCTTCCACACTCTTCACTAGAACTGAAGAAGCCTCTCGGATGAGAGGTGAAACGTCTTCAAGATAAACTTACGTCCAGTTGACCAGATTTTACTTCGCTTCGATATATTCAAATATCCAATATCTGTTTACTATCATATCTTAGTTTTATTTTGTAGCCACTTCTGCTTTCCAAAAAAACTTGATGTTTCAAAAATGCCAAAAGTAGCCCAGAGGCAGTGAGGTAGGAGTTTATTTCGCTGAGAGGGAAGCTGGAATTTTTGGCAGGGTGGGGGAAAAAAAAATAATAATCAAACTCAGCATCCAGCGATTGGAGTTGTTTTCTTCTCTCAAGACTTGAGGGCTAAATCAGAGGTTAACTCAAGTGGTAGGAAACATGTTCAGCGCGCACAGTTATGAAGTCTACCCTGCTGAGTTCAAATCAGAGACGCTGAAGGTTATTTCACAATTATCATTGCCAAAGGAAGTAAATCAGGCAGGTAAACAAATGAGTTTGACTTCTGCACATTCAACTGAAATAGACATGAATCTCCATAAAAGTCAATTTATGAATAGAAATCTGCACCTCATAATCACTTAACTATAAACTCCTTTCAGCTTTACCGAGCTCGCTAATAGGTTCCACCTCTTTGTTCCGCTATCTGGCTGCAACTTTACTGGCGTGGTTCGGTCTTACAGCTGGCAGGACTGATGCAGTTAGATGCTGCTGTTTAGGTGCGATGTCAGGTGAGCACGTCTCTGTCGCCGCAGTGTTTCCTTCCAGCATCGGTTTGACAAAATACAAAATATATTTAATAGGTTTGAAATCCAACGCTGGAGATTGACATCAGATTAATGTTGGATTTAAACTTGATTTCCATTTTCATCCCAAATGTTTTGATCTGTGCTGGATTATCTGGGCCTTTGACAGCGAAAGAAAACTGCTGAATTAATTGCTTAGCTTTTTGTTGACTAGCGTCATTAGCATAATTGATATTAGATCTAATAAATGTTCCTGTCGTAGCAGCTGTGTTGGTTGTATTGTGAAATTCCATAGATTTGTTCCCCAGACCCTTAGCTTTTGAACAACACATGGCATGAATAACTAATTAAAGGTGTTTGTATTGTACATTGCCTGGCCTTGTAAAATACAGCCTGGTAACAATTTGGAAACCACTGCAGGTCACTGCCAGAAGTCAAATTTTGCCTAGTTTATTTGTCTAATTTTTCAGTAGCATCGAGTAAGATAAAGAGGCTTGTTTTTAAGACAATTTAATCTCTTGTTGTCTTCCATCGGCTAATAAATCTTACTTGTTAGAGACAAAACTTCCTCCACATTAAAAAAAAAAAGAAGAAGAAATCAGTCAAAACAAGCCTCTCTATACCAGTGAGATGAGGCTAAGGTGATTCAATGAAGTGCAATGAGATAATGTGGCGAGAAGTAAAAAAAAAAAAAAAAATACTCAGCAGGACGGAAGTTTCTGCAGTTTTGCAGGACTTTTATCAAACACTGGTTGCAGTTTGAAGGAATAAGAAAAATCAGCCAAAACGAATGCCGTTTCATGATGGCTGTGAGAGAAGACAGCGATGCTTGGACGGTGGACCGATGTGTTGGTGGGTAGTCAAGCAAAAGCCTTCTGTTTGTAATTGAGGGTCTCATGGTTTCTGGGGATTGTAACATATCATTAGATCCATTTGCGTGAGGGATGGCAGTGGCACCGTGCTGGATCTCCCGGTGGTCCTTCATTAGCTGCTAATCCACTGATGATCATTATTAGCAGGAGAGTGTCGACTTGGGCTGTGTGTGTGTGTGTGTGTGTGTGTGTGTGTGTGTGTGTGTGTGTCTGTAGGATTCATTCTGAATAGTTCTCTGTATATTAGCCCAGTGATTTATTATCTCGCTAATGCCATCCCTTTCCCCCCAAAGCTGCATTGTCCTTTTGCCAATTAATTCTGAATCTGTTACGAGCTGAGGGAGGGAGGGAGGGGATCATCAGCAAATACATCGGTTGAACCCCCTGAGTCAAGTACAGTGCTTTATATTTTAGAAGACTTGCCTGGTTAATTCCACGCTTCTGTCTTCGTTTGATGTCCGCTTATGTTTTCTTCCTCATTGCTTTGCTCCCTCTCTCCTCTAATGCCATTGATTTATGCAATTGCTTGTTCGTGCTTTGCTTTCTTCTCTCTCTTCCTTCTGTCCAATTCTTACACTTTTTGTTATACGGCTGTATCTATAACAACCGCGGGGTCCTTTTTCAGCCTCTGCATTTCATTCCTAATCCTATTCATGTGACACTCAAACCTTATTTTTCTCAGTTTGTCCATTACTTGATTGCAGGCTGTCACTGTGACAATACCTCCCACTACTTTCCATCTACCTTTCATCATGTATAATACAGGCAACGGCATTTTCTTATCCTACAATTTGTGTTTGCATTACAAGCTGAGAATATGAAATGTGATGGTGGAATTCCATTATTCTGACTGCATGTTCAGAAAGTGATCATGTTTTACAAATAAAACCTTTTAATGGCAAAAGCGGCGCCGTTCTGTTCAACAGGTACCGCAACTGAGAGCAATCCTCTTGTTTCAGCTCTGAAATTACTCCTTCTATTCCCCCGCTGTGACCAGCAGTGTGTGTGTGTGTTACCAGTGTGAAGATGATTGCAGTTTACCATGGGAGCTGCACTGATTATAATTACTAGTTGGTATGCATAGATGGCGTCCTCCTCAGTTTCTTCGGCATCCAATTTCTGTTGTCTGGAGTACACATGACGCATTAAGTCAAAGAACCAAGGCCAGCAGAGCACAGGTTGGTGGCTGAGGATCAATAGAGAATGAAAGCACAGGATGATTTTCAAATTGCTACTTGTTACCATGTCTATTCATTTATTATCTCCACCAGCAGGAAGACTAAAAAAAACAAATGTAGGATTTTTTTTTTTTTTTATAAATCTTGAGCCATGAAAGAGCCCATCACATTTTAGGTTTAGGATAATCCAATAAACATTGAAAATAACTGCATTTTTAGTTTTCGGTTTATCCGAGCAGAGACAGTTGTGGCCTGGAGGCGTTGCGTTTTTGGACGGTCCTCCCGTAATCCCCATTCTTATGATCTGATATCTCAGGAGCTCCTTGAGGGAATTTCTCAAAATCTGGTACAGATTTCCACTGGGATTTGAGGATGAACTCAAAGGTTTTGGCGGTCAGAGGTCACCGAGGCATTCATACCAAAATGCAGTGTTTCCTCTTTTTTTTTTTTATTGCTTTACGTCCATTTGTGCCATGCAAATGCAGAAATCTTCCAGCCCTTTGTAGGACTTATTTTCTACAAATTAAGTGATTCATCCTTTAATTTCACCTCTTTCACGAGCCACAACCACTGGTGAATTTGCCGCTGGCAGTCAAGAGTATAAATACAACATCTCAAATAATCTGTCTTCTTCTAAATTAAATTCACTTCCCTGGACATGTTGATGATGCTGTAATCACCATGTTTTCTCATCAATACTTTGTGATTTGACTTTACAATGATCCATAATCATCCACTCATTTGAAGCTGCTTATCCAATAAAGCAGCTCTGACTTCCCACTCTCCGGTAGCACACAGGAGCTCCTCCTGGGAGACTCCGAGGCATTCCCAGGACAGATGAGGTGTATAATCCCCACAGTGTGTTTTGGCTCTACTGCAGGGCCTCCTGCTAGTCGGATGTGCCCACAACACCTCCAATGGGGGCCCCCGGGGCGCATCTTAATCAAAGACCAACACCAGCTCAGCCGACTCCTCATGAAGGAGCAGCAGCAGCAGCAGCTCTAGTTGGAGCACCCACAGGAGGTCTGAGCTTCTCTGTGTCCTGGGTGGAAACTTGAATCCATAATCTAAGTTTTTCTCTAATAATCTTGAGTTGAATAAATGGAGTGCATTTATCCTTTCTGCCTCCTGAACCACAGCCACCCACAGTAATGCCATATCGGAAATGAAAATCCTTTCTAGAGGTTAAATAGGTTAGACTTGGCATTGTGCTTGACTGTCAACGCTTTCCTCTTTTTAAGTTTTAGTTAGTTCATCTTTTCATTTGGGTTACCAGCTCATTAACCTCAGTGACTTCTAGATTCCAGGAGCCAGGTAACGTTAGCCAAGTTGGCTAAAATAGCGTTAGCTGTTTGTGCTTCTTGGCGAACTGATATATTATAAGTCATGTCAGGAGAAAAATCGATCCTTCCAGGTTGCTGTTGCCTCACAACAAAACCCAGCGGCTTCATGACTTCGATTTGAAGGCTACATCAGATATTACAGTCTCACTAGATATCCACTATTTACTGATTTATTTTTGAGGTTTAATTTGAAAGGGGAGGATACAGTGTACATAAACATGCCGGAAAGAGCCATTTGATGCTAGTATCATAGTGTTTACAGTGTGTAATAATTGCAGCCACATAAAATCTTTTCTTGAGAAAATTGTTGCAACAAAAATACTACTCCACCATGGGTACTCGTAGTTGTTTAGTAGTAGATGTTTGTGTCTCGATATTTTCCCTGGAAATGCTGATGACTTTGGCTGCTTGTGTCCCACCTGTGTCTACCCAAGACTGCTAACGATCGCTAGCTGTATTACTGCATCTGCCTTAATTTGTTCTGCTCGTCCCCTTGATAAACCGCCACTCCTCTTCCTTTCCTTCTTCCTCAGGTCAAGACTGGTACCTGGTCAGAGTGGAATTGACTGTGACTGACGTCAACGACAATGTTCCAGAGTGGAGCATGGTTCCTGCTCCCTACCTTGCTGTGGTTTCACCTGACGCCCCCGCAGGCTCCCTGGTCTACAAGCTTATCGCTCAGGACGGGGATGACGGCATCAACGGGGAAGTGGAGTACTTCCTGTCGGATGGTAGGTCACAACAGTGTTTAAAGCTTTTAACAGTTAATATGAAGCGAATGGGAATTTTCTTTTTTGTAATCTTACTTCTCAACCGTCAGGGTCGTGTCTCTTCATTGCTGCCTTGTAAAGATCCTTGATTGGTTTGAAAATCAAATGCCAGCATGAGGCACACAAAGCTCTCATCTCAGCCAATATTATGATGCCGATTCGTTCATGCGACTGTACATCTGCTAAACTAATTATTAATTGCGTGTAATTCTGAGTGGAGTTAAGATTAGAAAAAAAAAAAAAAAGAGTCACAAAACAATTAGTGTATTTGGAGGGAAAATACGTACATCGGTCAATGTTTTATGAGGCTGTTTTTCGTGATGTAGAGTTAAATCTCTCTTTCTTTAAATTTTACTCTCCTCTGAGCCGATGCATATTTCACGCACACACAGTTCTTTTTCACTGTAGCATAATTCATTTCTCCATTCCACAGAATAATTGCTTTTCCTATTGACTGCCATGCAATTATTTCTTCAAGTCATTTTGGAATCCGTTAAAGCTCGACCTTAAAGATACAGTCTTCCAATTTTCCCCTGTAAAAATAATGAAAATTGAATTGACAATAAGACGTTATTTGAAAATGTTACTGTAGAATAATCTGCTCAATCTTCTCCATTGATGTCAAATTCTTTAAAAGCACCCGCGATGGTGCTTTGGTGAGACAACCATGAGGTTATTGTGTGATCGGAGGCTTCCCGTTAAGGCTGATTCACAACAAGTCAAAAGCCCTTTGACTGCGGCGTCTATAGTGTTGAATGTCATGCACGAGGAGGAACATTGAAATCCCTGAACTGTCTCTGCTCTCAGCGTCTCCCACCGTAGGACTGGCAGGCGTTATTGATCACTTTATACGTTTGCTCTCTGTTTGTATTTCTGACATCTCTCAAAGGCAACATTCAAAATGACTTTGTAAAATGGGTTTTTTGCTTGTCCCACAATTGAATCTTGCTTCTTGGAGGCATATTTTTTGGGAGTTTTTAGGAAATACACCTGTTATTTCAGTTTATATCAATCTTAGTTTTTAGTTGTTTTTTTTTTTAAGGAAAGATTATTTAATATAACTGTTATACCGTCCAACTCAGCAAATCTTTTTTTTTTTCTCTCTCCAGGTGGCGATGGTCGTTTTGAGGTGGATAGGAAGAACGGCCAGGTACGAACCACAGGTCTTCCTCTGCAGCGTGACCGGGAGTACCTGCTGACTGTGGTGGCTGCCGATCGTCTGGGCAGCCGCAGCGTCCCCGCCGTCGTCTCTGTGGTGGCCGGCGCCCGCCCACCACAGTTCACCAACGCTTCCTTCACCATCGCCATCCCAGAGAACACCCCTGAAGGGCAACCGTGAGTTCATACGCTGAGCAAATTTCACAGAAGTGAAAAATATGACAAGCTGGATTTTTTGAGTTTTAGTGGCATGTTTTCTTGCTTCTGCAGTTCAGTAGTGGTCTGGAATTTGCTCTCCCTGCCTCAGGGTTCCTCAGTCTCCGCTGTATTGAGAGTTTTATCACTGAAGGCTGTAATTTTCACATCCCTTCATCACATTCGAAGAAAGACCATTTTCCTTAAAAAAAAAAAAAAGGAGAGAGAGAGAGAGAAAATGTTTTAAACATCTAATTATGTCTGCCAAGGAGGTCATGCGTCTGGTGCCATTTCTCTCTCTCTAAGCAGAATCTTGGCAAAAGTTATTGAACTGATTTACAGAAACTTGGTGGGAGGATGAAGTCTGACCAAGGACGAGCCCATTTGGGTTTATCAGAATAAAGGGGTGGATCCACTTCTACCAGGAAGGTTATATGATCGGTGCTGTTTTCCTGCCAGAGGAAAAGTTTCAATCTGGAGGAGTATGGCGTGGAGCAAAGAAGAACCCATTACTTTTTGGGAATTTGTTCAACATCAAATTCCTTTCAAAATCAAAGTTTCCTTTTCTTAACATTGGGCTTGATTGAGGTCTTTCGTCTCCTAGCTTCTGGATTATGTCCTGCTGTCCAAAAATGCCCATTTACAAGCTCTAGAAGGCCTCTTCTGGTTCAGTGCACGTCATCTTTATCCCAGCAGGATGCTCGGTAATCCACAAACACTGGAATTTGAGCTAATAACAAATGAGCTGCAGCCCCTCTGGATGAACTTCTAGGAAGGTAGGGGTGCCATTAATGGTGGCCCACGGCAAGCTGCATGTATGTGGCTTGCCGTTCCTGCATTCCTGAGTCTCAAAGGAGTGATGCGGAGATGAAAAGGTATTTCATTTTACTCTGGCATAGCGAGAGTCTCCATGTTTCACTTGTGCGCTGATAGATCTCTTTGTTTTATAGGCATGACGTGTTTCACCTTGGACATGTATTATATGCAGCACAAGTATTGATATCTATATAAGTATTGATTCACATACACACAGTGCTTTGGATGAGAAGAACTGGGAATGCAGTGAGTCCGTGATGGATATAATCATCTCTGCACGCCTGTACACCCCAATAAATCAGTCTTCAGATGTGTGATGTGTGTTCAGACATGCCGCTTCCACAGATATACAGGCCTGTGTACATTAACACACACACACACACACACACTCAAAGAGCCTGAGGTCTGACAGACGGGGTAAAAATGATGACTAGTGTCCTTGGTTCGGTCTCATTATCTTCCTCCAGCTCTTTAACTTTGACTGGCACATTTGGCAAACCAGTAAAGTGGATTTTCCAGTCTGTTGTTTACGCTGATTTCATCAGGGAAATTGTGTAAGTGCCAGATAGCACATCTAGTAAATAACAAGCAACAACTCATATCAGAATGTTATGGCCGTATGCTGCCACATCAACCCCCCTCCCCCTTGGGGAGCTCGCACTTGTACAGGAATGTACTTGATTCTGTATTGCTGTCTCCATATGACTTTGCTCTTAAATGCTTGGCTCTTCTTTTTTCTTATCTGCATCTTTTTTCCTACCTGATGTTATTTTAAGATGTCTGCGGAAGCCCTGAGAGGCGGGTGAGGGGAAAAAGAAATATCTGGCGATCGCTAGAACACTGCAGGTTATGAGATGTTGGGTGTCTAAGGTGGAATTGGAGTATCTTCCATGCAGAATTTAACTCATAAACTCTTTGAATGTTTGTAGGAAATCAGTTTTTCTATCCAGATATGTTGTATCGTGCCCTCGTCCTGCTCTCACATTCAACCGCTGTTTTCCATTTTCTTTTCTTCTCTCCAGGTTCCTGGTCACACCTGCTGTGTCTTTCCAGAAGAAGCTGATCAACTACAGCCTGCTCATCAATCCCAGCAGTCTCTTCTCCATCTCTGCCAAGGCTGGTGAGATCAGCCTGACCCGTCCTATTGACTATGAGACCGACCAGCATCGCTACTTGCTCCTGGTGCGAGCCAGCGAGGGCCAGGACAGCATGAGCAGTGCAGCAGAGGTTAGTGAAACACAACCTTTTCCGTCAAACACTGGGGTGTATTAACTGAGTGACACCAGAAGTCGTTATGTCTCTCTGAGTTTCCATTTATCGAGTGAATTTTAAGGAAAACTTTGAAAATGGTACGTAAAAGGAAACGTGAATTCGGGGTGTTTCATGAAGTGGGAGTGAATAAACTAGAGTTTCAATGTGTATTTTCGTCATATTTTGCGGTGTATAGGCAATTCATGTTTCCCATGGCTGTAGCAGAGTAGAAGAAGAGGTCGCCTACAGCGGTCTACGAGCAAAAAAAGGAGAGAGGTGTTGAGGACCTACTTTCAGTTGAGCAAGTTGTTTTTGTTCATTCACCCTTGTACCTGTTAGCATTAGCATGCTAGCACACCCAGCACCTCCAAACAACTGCCTCAAGCAATCGCATCATCCCGAAATTCAACACCAGCTCGATTTTAGTTGTTAGAACCAGATCTGAGTGTTGAACGCTGGACTTGCCCTCCGTATTCTGACTTGACCTGATACAACAGGATGTCAGTGAGGTCACGGGACTGTTGGGTGATAGCGTAATTCGCCCTTAATGGCTTCTATCTACAACTCACGCTGTGGACGTGGGCAATTGCTTCACGTGAAAGGCTTTAGCTATGCTGCCCAGTCACGTCTTTATGTGGAGTTTGTATGTTGAATGTCCACTCAGTCTCATTTGGTGTGTTCGTGGCTTCGGTCCTCGTAGGCTGTTTCATTGCTATAAGCAGTGAAGGTGATTGTGTTCCATCTCGGACGCAGCGGATAAGCACACATGCTCAGTCAGACTCTGAAAATTAGCGCTGAACATGCGAGTCAACTGTGGAAATGGAGCCGCCGTATTTGACTTCATCGGTTCATATTTGCCATCTGGGTCGTTGCAGTTGTGAATGCTGCAGTCAGAATGCTTCCAGGGCCTGATAGGTTGCTTTGCTTCTGCAAAGCTTTTTGAAGTCTATAAATGCAAACATTGGTCTGTTGAAGCTAAATAAACTTGTCTGGAAACTGTAGCGATTTCCCCCGACTTCCTGGTGTTGTCAGGAAGTGAGAAAGCGCAGCGACTGACTGCTGCAGGCACCGATGCATCTGGTCTCGTTTTCATAATCACTCTGGCCTGCGGCTAAAACCTGTTCTGTTGAACTGATCTGTCTTCAGTATCTCCAATCAGAGCCTCTTTGGACTACATGACACAAACAGTTGCAGGGATGAGAAGAGAATCACTAGATTCCACAGAAAATGGAGAAAGACATTTCTAAAAAGTGGAATTAGCTGAGTGATGGTTGGCGCCCTCATCTGCCCACACAGCTGGCCTTTGTGCCGAGCCTCCTCAGCCTCCCGCCTGCTCTCTGGAGCCGGGGCGAGCTCTTCGAACTTGCACACCTACAGTTCCGTCAGTGCTGTCGAGCCAGCACCTTCTTCTTGATTCCACACAGCAACCCCTGCCCCCACAGCCGCCTCTGTGTCTCACTGCCAAACAGAACTGCGCTGAACATTCACACTCATGTTGGACTTAATTTTAAAGGAAATTTGGAAAGATTTGCATTACAGATTCGTGAAAGTATCTCAAAGGATGCACTTGACAGGAATTCAAGCACTTTGAGTTCTTTCTCAAACAGTTTTGCATGAAATTTGTTGAAGTGATAGTAATGAATAAATGGATTTCATGCGTGTTAAGTGAAGCTGCACTGGTTGCTGTGCAGGCTGGCCTTATTGACAGGTGGACTGGGCCTTCAAGGAGCTTGAATGCAGCCTCACTCTCTTTTTCCTCCCAAAGAGAATTACATTCGGAGACATTATCTCAAAAATTGAGAGTATAATGGAAGGCTGAATGGTTCCAGCAAATTTCAAGTGTTTTATTGACATAGCGTGTCATCATGACAAGGCAGGAAGGATGTAATGTGTAAATATCCACACCATGTGTATGAGTTGTAGTGTTGAGCTGGGCAATAATTGTGTTTGGTTACAAAGGTACTTTATACTTTATTTAATCAGATTAAGAATGGTGTGTTCAAATATAATCTGGAATATGAAAAAGGTAAATGGTATCACAATGGAATAATGAAAATGATAGCACAAAAATTATTCATACGATCAACAATATTGCTGTTGCACCAGCGTTCCATTGTCAAATCATTGACCTGGACTACATATCATGAAAGTGCCTTAAAAAGAAAAACAGAGCCTCATCAAGGTGTGTTCACACCAAACGTGACGATCATTTTCACGCCGCTTCGTTTGTGGCACTTTGACCCCTGGATCATTTGTTTTTATTTGCGTCATTCACGCAAACTTTTTCCTCCGTGAGAATTTGTTTCCACCATTTCTTTCCATCGTCAACCATGGCTGACGTTACCGCCGTTGCTGGCCAAGTCCCAGATACGGCGGAAAACCAAACGCCGCTGTATCAGGATCCATGGCACAACCCGGCGGCGCACACAGCCGGGTGGATTTCACCGCCTTCTCCAGGAACTGCGCCTGGACGACGGCTGTCTCCAGCAGGACCTCAGGCTGACGAGGGCCCAGTTAGATGGCCTGGTGGAGAGGATCGATGCCAGGATATCACGGATGGACACCAACTGCAGGCATCAGGACCGTTGACCGCCAGGGGAATCTCAACGCCGATAGGCTCTCTCGACACAACATCACACAAATTTGTTGCGCAAGTTGATCGCGAATACGTGAAATTCACGCCATTCGTGTTGCGTTAGTCGCGTCATTTGCACTGCCCGGCGAATCTGCAGGTGAATTTGTGTCTGTTAGCCTCTCTACATAGACTTTACATGAAATCTTCACGCATGAAACATTTTCGTCGCGTTTGTTGTGAACACACCTTAAAAAGTGATATTTCTGCCACTGCACTTCAGTATCATTTGACTGTACCGTTGTGTACTGTTCCTCCTCATGTTGTACTGTTATTATACTCGTACACTTGATCGTTTTGAAATATCCTGTCAAAGACTTACATCTTCCAGAATCATGACAACACTAGTAAGCGGAAACATTCCCATTCAAGTCCATCGGGTGAAGCCACGTGGAGGTGTGACTGGCGTGAAAAATAGTTTACCCCCAGATGAAGGTCTGATGAGATTTAGGCACAACTCGGTCAGAGTTGGAGTTACTACTTCCTTTCGGTGAACAAGGTCAGCTGACTTTGGTTGTTATGGTTACAAGGAGGTTAGGTGATGGGAAGGAAAGACGATTGACAGTTGGTGGACACTGTTGGAAAGGTGCGATTTCCAGTAGGAAAAGTTGAAGGTCTGGTGTTGTGTCGACCGCCACCTACAGATACATCATCTGGTTTCTCCCTTGGCTCTGGACGTGATTATTAGATGGTAAATATGTCTCTTGAATAAAAAATATAGCTCATTTTGATGCTTCTTCATTTACAGCTACCTTTGTGTTGGTCTACATTTACAGATCTCTTAGTAACAGCCTGCGATGACACTTAATATAGAAAAAAGAAGAAAAAAAAAAGAAGGTCCAAGTACTTGTGTTGGCATCCTGTTTCTACTGAGACTGGAGAAGTGGCTTTGTATGCTCCAGAAAAGCTTTTACAGTGTATTTACAAGCTTTTACAAGCTTTTACAAGCTTTTACAAGCTGCAAAAGCATGTAAAATCAGAGGAGCTAATCCTCTTTTAATCAACTGAAATTGATTTTGACTGATTTAGAGCAACATGCGTGAGCTGCCTTTGATGCTGGGCCTGTTTCACTGTTACTTAATCTGCTGTTCCATACTGTAACGTTCATGTGACTGTAGTGCACTTACATGCGCTGCTGTCAGGGCTTTCGTTGCCAAGGAGAGTTTGCACTCCGTGAACTTCGCTGTTTCAATAAAGGTTAGAAACCAGTGCTCCTGATGACAGCTGATAACCACCATTTAAGAGGCTGATAGCATCTGAAGTGGCTGATAATGGAAGGTTTTGATAACAGTATTACAGAAAACTGATGTCTGAAGCATCTCAGGATGAGAACATGATCAGTCGGATGAGGCAGAAGCAGAACTTGTATGACTTGTACGGAAAATGAAGGTCAAAGTCATAACAGAAAACAGCAACTTTTGGGTTTGTGGCG
>NC_141321.1:32918926-33043926 GCF_037954235.1 Aulostomus chinensis | reverse complement strand
TGACATGTTCAGATTTTATTTTTTTGGCTGCTGCTTTCTGGCTGATATTTGCTGAGGGATTTACTGATATTACAGAT
Source organism: Aulostomus chinensis (assembly GCF_037954235.1). Lineage (NCBI taxonomy): Eukaryota > Metazoa > Chordata > Actinopteri > Syngnathiformes > Aulostomidae > Aulostomus > Aulostomus chinensis. The sequence goes on along the minus strand of NC_141321.1, from coordinate 33,043,849 downwards.
TTTCATTTTACCTACCAGGAATTAATACCAGTGGTATTTACACACCACTTTCAGTGTGTGTGTGCGTGTGGGAGAGAGATCTGATCTGGGGTCAGAAGTTCTCACTTGCTAGCCCATGTCTGTATTTATTTCCCCTGAATGCTGCAAGCAGGCAGTCAACATCTGGTAGAAGATGCTGTTTGCCTTCATGTCCCTAATGAACTGGACCGCGTAACAGCGTCTCCCTCTCCCTCTCTCTCTGTCTCTATCTGTCTCACACACACACACACATACACACACACACCCTATTCAAATTGGTCTTTGTATGCTGACTCACAGATTTAATTGCCCAGGGCTTCTTAAATACTGTGCTGACCCCCTGAGGGGAGCGTGGAGGTGACTGTGCAGCAGCTTCCTCCCTGAGCTGGGTATCAGGGTCAGACAAGTCTCTGTAGGAGGTTGCAGGAGGATCCTTTCGGTTGGGGGCGGGGTTAAACCACCTCAGCCCCAATGAAAACGACTGTGTCCATCTACCTTGACTCTCCAGCATTTCCACTTTTTGTTATTAAAGCATTAGTGAGGTCAGACGTGGAGGCACTTTTAATCAACACTCTTTTAAAATCTTTTGATTTATGTGCCAATTTTAAAAAAAATTTCACATAAAAGAAACCACAATGAGATTTCATGAAGTTTTTTTTTTTTTTCCCTCCCTCCAGTCAACACTGGATATGATCAGCGGGGTGATTTCCAATGTCTGCCACGATTTCAAACTCTTTTCCATTTTCAAATGAAATAAAAAACCATCTCTCAATCTACACGATGGGTCCCTTTTAACAGTAATTACACAGCGTTGCTGCCGTTGACCTTTGACCCAGCAAGGAGCTGTAAGCGGCAACTTCAGCCAACGTCTAAAATGGCGCTGCTATGCAGAGGTCAGAGGACCATGTGACTTCTCTCAGTTGTTATAGATACATTTATGTTTAAAGTGATGTCCCATTTAGTTTAATGTGTTGCTCTTATATTTTCTTATCCAGAGACCTTTTAGAACATGTTTTGACTCTTTAATGTAACTTCATTGATCTTCAGTGTAAAAATGTTTCCGTCTCTGCACGTGTGCTCTTCCCTGACCTGCCACTGACCTCAGATCAGGTACTGCCACCATGGAGGAGACAAACAGGAATGTTGTGAATGCACCAGAGATTTTACTTACTTATTTAATGACTTATTTGAACTCATGACTAATTCGCTGATCGCTTGAACAGCAGGCGGGGATGAGTTTCCAGTTACGAGCTCTCTACCTCCAGCTAAAACCACTGCTCTGAAAGTCATCCCTCCATCCTCAGCTCTTCAGATGTGTCGCAGAGGTTGCAGCCTGACTGGCTGTTGAAGTCTGAGTCAGAGATACTCAGATGAAAGCCTGAAAAAAAGTGTGGACTCTGAAAGTCATGCATTCAAGGTCTAAATATTTGGTGTTGAATCGGAGGCGGCGTTTTTGAGAACGCCAACGTTGCTGTGTTCAAGGATGTTTTGTGTCCAAACCTGATATCTACACCAATAACTCGGCATCGTGGGAGATAAATAAAAGCTATGAAATTGTCTTCTAACTTAATTTCCAGATGGTACATTTTCACAGTTGACCCTCTGGGGGGGAACCCCACCCCCCCCACGCACATTCTTTCCTTTCTTCTTATTGTCCTGCTGAGCAAACCCAGAAGAGAGAAATGCTGATGAAATCACTAACGTTGCTTCTGTAATTTTGTTGATTCAGGGTTTGCGGAGCTCTGTGGGATTCGCGGGTTCTTTTTGCCCCGGTTTCCTCGCATTTACAAGCTGCTCCATTATTTAGACTTCTAGTTGTACTGCTTACAACTAAAGGTTCAAAAAGTCCTAGAGGAGAGGATGATTTTGAGCACATGTCTGTTTACTACCTGCAGGTGGGTGGAATGCTGAGTCACGACATTCCCTCAAGGTATTGATGAAAACAAGACGCGGTGCACCAGGTTTAATGTCGATGCCATGGCCACATCGATTCAGACAAAACTGAAAGCAAACCTGGATAAATCAGTGAGGTGTTTAGCATGTGGCTGCATTCCTATGATTTTCTATGAACTCGGGTTGTCACTCCCTCTCTGGGACCAACATGCATTCTGTGGTCAATCCCTCCCGTCATCCTTTCCCGTCACTCAAACCTGGACGGCTGGTGGAGAAAGAAAGCATTAATTTGATCCAGGTTTTCTAAGAAAGGGGGAAGATATTTATGCAAACATTTATGTAAAATATGGCAACCCACACCCAGAGCCTCTGTGGCGTCACCCTGAGAACATGATCAACACATGCAGATTCAGGCAGGGCTCCAAATTATTCCTGCACAGCCGACTTCCTTCACAGGCTCAGACTCCATCCACCACGTTCACACCTCTCTTCGTATGAAAGAGAGCATCACATCTTACTAACTGGGTTCTAAAGAGATAGTTCAGCTGCAATTGAGATTCGAATAAGATGTTAAGATGTTAATTCATTGTACATCATCACTCTCTCTCTCTCTCTCTCTCTCTCTCTCTCTCTCTCTCTCTCTCTCGTTACTGGATTTATGAAATCTCTCAGGACGCTCCTTGCAACTAACAGTAAAATAGGATTATGCAAATTAAAATGTAATGCTATCTTCTAAATTGCGCCGAAGCTCTGTTGTGTGTTGATTCTGCTGTTGCAAAGACTCACTGACTACGTTAACGCGCACTCAGTATTCCACTTTTATTCTGTGTGTGTGTCCTTATTCTGAACATGCCATTATTCTGACAGCTTGCACGGATAAAGACAATGAATATTCCACTAATAACCCTCTTTTAGCAGCCACATAATTTCCAACTAGCTAATTAAAGCCATGATAAGCATTTGAAATATTTCATTTCAAATCGGTTTTGGTTCATGTAAGATCCAAGATGGTTTCCAGAGTTTCCCGATGGGAAATAACGTAGTTACTGTAGTTAGCCACTGTAACAGTTAGCTGCTGCAGCTAACGCTAGCGCCCCATTAGCTGACTCAGCAGGAGATCCACCTCCGTACTGTCCAATTATTTCTGCTGGCCATACTTTAGTGTCCAGCTGGGATTCTGTCAACTGTTTTTCAAAACCAACGAGGAGTTCCAATGATGTGGGGCGGCGTCTTCTTCTTCTACTTTTATTTCCTTTTTCAGTTGAAAATTCTTACTCCGCCGAGTGAATTAAAAATGTCACCAAATAAATAACTTCAAATATTGCTGCAACATCGGGAGGAGGATGTGTTATGAAAGTAGAATCATGTTGAAAGCAGGTGGAATCATCACAGGCCCTGGTAGGAGATGGAAGCAATTCATTATATTAATGCTTTATTTAATGAATTCAGAAGTCTCTCATGAAAGACAAACCCAACATCATTTGCTCTTGACGTCCTCTCCTCTCCTCATCCTCTGTCCCTCAGGTGCGAGTTGTAATTATGGATGAAAACGACTGTGTTCCAGAGTTCCTGCAGTCAATCTACAGCAAAGATGGCGTCCCAGAGACGGTGATGACGGCCACATCGCTGCTTCAAGGTGAGACATCAGCACGCGTCCGGTTTAACACGACCGTAGATTCATGATAACTTTCTGGAATAATTAAATAATGATGATGCTCAGCTGTTGGTGTGACACTGCTTGAGGTTGCTGAGCCGAAGCCTTCAATATCTTATATGTAAATGCATGTGTTCACACACAAGAAGAAGAAGAAACAGAATAGGAAATGTGCATCAGTGTAAATGTGGATTCTAGCTGGGACCACAGAAGTCGAGCTATTTCCCGTTACGATGTTTCATGTCATGTCGATATGAACTTTCACAGGAGCGAATTACTGCTCAGAGAATCGCCTCTCAAGTAGTTTCAACATGAGAGGAAATCAAAATTGGTCTTTTGAGTTTCTGGATCAATTTTCAGGTTTTTTTTGTTTTGTTTTGTTTTTTTGTTCAAGCAGCGGCTCGATAATGATAGTTCAAGACGCCATTAAAAATAATACATATTTTACCAGGCAAGTCCCTGGAGCTAATGCTAAAGCAGGTGTGGGCTAAATGTGTCTGTATAGGGTGTGTGTGATATGTAAATGCTGGAGAAAGCCTTCAGGAGGGGCTCGGGACCAGAATCCTGACTGAGCTGTTTTTAATCCTCTGGTGTTGCAGTGGGTTGGATGCTTGTCGGTAGTCGCAACTAAAAGAATCGACATCGCCTCCATCAGTGCAGCTGCTGCAGCCTCTCCTTGGCTGTAATGACCCACTTTTCACTCAGAGATCATTTGAGTGTCATGTGATGTGTGGAAAGGGTGACGGTTGTAGGTAGGACTTGTGACACGCTTTGATTTGTCACAGTGTGACTGAACGCTGAGAAGTCGGATCTTTTTTTGGGCTTCGACAGGCTGCCGACGAAAGTGACAGCAAAGTGTTTCTCGCTCCTCTTTTCCTCTGTTCGCTGCGTGGAAGCTTCTCTGGTAGCCTCATTTTCAATCTGCAAGCAATGTATTATTGCCAAAATTGTAATTATTGGACTGAATTACATTACCAATACAACCATATTTCCACCGCTCAGGAACGTTGTTTATCCTTCAAGTGCTGTATAAATTTTAATGAACACGTTTATTTAACTGTAGGCTAAAAAAGGAATCGCTGCCAGAGCTGCAATTAGTATTGACAAGTACAAAACGGGGGGAACTAAAACGCTGCATGAACTTGGTAAATTATTAATGACTGCAGTTTTGACACCTCATTGGAGATTACTCATTAGCTTCGACTGCAGTCCAAAAACATTTGGTTTCGGGGAACAATGCGCAGCTTCTCTGTTTCTGTACCTTTGCTGCTGCGGGCTTGGATCAGCAGTGGAAGTGTTCTTCATCCAGGATTACTGACCCACGCTCTGGGAAACACTCTGTAGACGTGGGTTGTAATTCAGTCCCAGTGTGCACCTGAAGCACCATGTATGTTGGTGGTCATGGTGCAAAAAAGACACATCAGCCAGCCAAAGCGTTCAAACCCCTGTCTGCCTGAGTGTTTGTGCTCATGCTTATTGGGAGGCTGTAGTTTGTTGTGCTGCTGAACCTCACTGGGTTTTACTGACATGTGTAACTAATACTTTGTTCATCCCATACACGTGAAATATGGTGACAAAATATCAGGAACAGCTCCCGGTGTGAGCCAGCACCATTCAACAGCGCCACAAATAACAATTAAAAAAAAAGAATAACACGTCTCTGAAGAGATTCTACAAGAACTGAACACTTAAATCCTCATGAAGCGGGATTTATTGCAGGCCTGTGTTATTAAACTCAATAAGAATCCTGTCAGGGGTTTTAATGCTGTGGCTGATGAGTGAAGATATATACGCTGCACAGCTGTGTACAGCTGATGGCATGAACAAGGCCCTGAGGGGGAGTGTGAGCCCCCCCCCCCGGGTCCAGACACTGGCAGTGGTAGGAAGCAGATTCCACTTCCAGTGAGATGAGGCGAAGGAACTGACAGGTGGAGTTCCAGGAAGAGAACGTTGTTGATTGTACGTGCTTGTTCTCCCCAGCTGGCAGTTGTGAGTGTTCTATTGCTGTGTGTTTTTATGCCGCTGCCTTTCTTCAGCCCTTTTATGAACTATTTCCATTTTCCTTTGTTCAATAAAGAAAAGAAGGTTTCTTTCCAGGTGTGATTTCTCAGGTGATCTATGTTGCTTTGGAAAAAACAAAACAACTGGGTAATAGTCTGGATGGGACATATCAAAGCAGGCTTTCATATACCATGTCGTGTTTGTGAACTACCAAGGGCTTTAACATGTGCGGATCCAGCAGATCTGTACACTCGCCACCGTGATACTGACAATATTTGCTTTGTACCTCATCGGAATTTGTTTTGCCAATATTAGCACTTGAGAGAGTGGAGATGAGTGTGTAGTGGGAGCCCACACACCTCGTCAAAGCACTCCAGCTCATTTAACAAAGACACGCTGCATATAAATCAAGCCCTGAAAAAGAGAATCCACATGTGCCAAGTGAAACAATTAGAAGAAAGCACTCACCAGACCCTCCGCGGGCACACGCGTAAAAGCTAGAGGACACGCCATGATGACTGCTACTTCAGCAGAGGTTGGGAACTAAAAATGCTTTCAGTAGAGATAAATACAACATCGAAAAATCAAATATAAGTATATGAAAGAAGAAAGTTGTTCTTTAGATGCAAATGTGTAACAAGCTAGCTCGCCGTGGGAAACAGACGTCATCTGTGACATGACATAGGCCTCCGTCCCAGGGATGACGTCCCTCGGCAGGGATGCTCAGATGTCTGTCGTGCAGAGGTTATGTGAGGTTCTCCTCGGAGGTTATTTTTGGAAAACAACAGTTTTACTCCTAATGGAAGGAGCACAGATGTCATGGACCCCGAGGCACTGTGAAACGGTTAGTCTGGTTGTGTTTGAAGATATTTTTTTATTAGGGTGCCCCGGTGGCTCACCTAGTAGAGCATGTCCCATCAATCAAAGCTGAGTCGTTACCACAGCAGCCTGGATTCCAACCTGAGCCCTTTGCTGCAGGTCATTTCCTCTCTCCTCTCTAATTAACGATGCAAAAAAGGACATAGTGAGTTACTATTCCCAGGCAACCGCAGCCGGCTATCCTCACCAGTAGAGGAATGATTCCCGCAAAGATCGGTATCTTGGTGTGTGTGTGTGTGTGTGTGTGTGTGTGTGTGTGTGTGTGTGCTTTAATGGTGCCGCCGCAATACTGAGAGGTCTTTTCATTTGTTGCCTGCTCTCCTTCCTGCTTCAGCCTGCGTTGCTGCAGCTATCCAATATTTTAGTAATCGAGTATTCTACTGAAAATTCCATCGATTAATCGAGTAATAGGATTGAACATACTTTTGTTTAGTTAAAGAGCAATTATAAATATACATGAGAAAATAAGATATTTCACCTAATAATGAGCCATTGGTTTCCTTTTTTAGACAATCAGTGTCTTTATTTTTGCTGCTGCTACGACATTGGCACCGTTGTCGTGGACGACAGCCTTGATTTTCTTTGCTGGAATGTCAAATTTGGCAGTCACCTCCTCAATCCACTCTGCAATATTTGCAGCTGTGTGTCTCTCCTCAAGGGGCATCGTCGTCAGGGAGTGGGACACCATGTTCCAGTTCTTCCCAATATAGTGGCATGTCACCCCCATATAAGCCTCCGTTGAGATGCTTGTCCAAATATCAGACGTGAGTGCAGCGCTGTCGGTCTCGTGGGGAGCCTGCTTCATCTTGGCTTTGATGACTTCATGCTTTTTCTCCATCTGTTTTGTGAAGAAAGTTCTTGATGGAAGCTCGTACTTGGGATGGCAGGTTGAAACCATTGCTTTAAAGCCACCATCCTCCACCATGCTTAGTGGGCGCATGTCTGTGACTATCATGTTTAAAATGCTATTTGTAAGCTCAGCTGCTAGCTCGGGGCTAAATAATGGCGCTTTGTAGATGAATCTGTCCATGCGAGACTGCGATGATTTACTGAAAAAGAGAAATAATAATTTGTTGATTGACATGACCAAGACTACATGATATAATACAGTAGGTTCATGGCTGTGCAGTTAAAAACCCTGAACTTACACCAGTTGACCAAATTCACTGCCTTCCCTCAAAAAACTAAGGATCTTACCAAGAAATGTTCTTATTTCTAACCTAAAAATGTCATTACACCTGATAACACACGTCACTTAAAAGGTTAGGTGTTTTTCCCACGTGTTTCAATGGAACTTTCATTTGTGTCAAGCAAATTTTGAGTTCCAGTTAAGTTTTGATTTAAAGTCTTGATAAGATTTTGAGTTTTTTGCAGTGTTCAAAATAAATTTAAATGATGTTCTATCCATCAATGACTACTGAGCTAAAATTGACAACTACCCAGTTAGCTTTATTATGTTTTTGTTTTTCACCCTCATCACTCTACAGCGCTGTTTTTACAGATTAAATAAAGCCTGTATGAAAGGCACGTTAGCCACGCATTGACAGTAGTAGTAGCTAGAAACCTAGCCCTCCGCAGGGCTAACGTTACGTTAGCAAGGTACAGTAACGTTAATCTCATTAATTAGCGCAACGTTAACTTAATTTTACCTTGTCTCGGGTGATGGTCCTCCGCTCTCGGAGTAAACAGGGTGCCTTCGGTGGAGATGCTGCAGCATTGAAGACGTGCTGTTGTGGTATGCAAGCGCTGTCTTACAGTGAATACATGCAACAGTGTTCGCCTTGGTGTCCAGCTTGAAATTCTCCCACACTTCTGACATTTTCTGCCTTTTCTTTGTGCCTTTCTCTTCGCTTTCGTCGCCTTCTTCGTCGTTACCTCTACATCCATGGTTAAAACCAAACATATCCGCCGCCTCTTTCTTCTTCCTTTGCGTGCGTGATGTCAGCGCGTTGTGCCGCATTAAAAGTAGTCCGGGCGAAACACCGTGCTTTGAGCTGGCAAAATTAAACGATTCCTCGAGGCAGAGAAAATTCCTCAACCATTTTTTGTAATTGAGTTACTCGAATAATTCGAGGAATCGTTTCAGCCCTATTAGGATCGATACTCCTTATAGACCGTTCATCTGAAGGATTCTCTTCAGTAGACTATGGCGCTGTCATCGCCACCTCTTTGATGTGAACGTGCACTCTAACAAGTAGGAAACGCACGTTGATTTAATGTGTCGATGACCACCATCTTGGTGCTGCTGCTTATCCCTGAAAAGGCTGTGAGGCTTTGTTAACCCATGGTCCTTGAAGGCAGCGTGGACGTGCTGATCTTGCTGCATAGTACAGGCTCCTGGATTATACTGAATGAGGTATTTCGGAGTTTGTAACTGCATTTAATTTTCCACTTATGGATATAGTTTTGCCATTTGATCCGTCTCTGATAGCCCTCAGCAACAGGTAGGGGCTGGTGGTCATCTAACTGTGAGTGACTGATTCACAATCTCTCTCCAGAACTCCCCACGTGAAGCTGAAGGATAGCTGGAAGAAGAGCGCACCGTTAGATGAGAACAGAGACGTATGCATCGCACATTGTTGAGCCTCATTCATCAGTTAATCCTGTAATCAGTCCCATCATGGGGGGGGGGGGGGGGGGGACATGAGCTTCCACCAGTTGGCCAAGAAAGTTCAGAGTAACGAGCCAATTATCCGGATTTCCATCGAGATCCGGGGCTCTCACTGTTTCCTTATTCAGTACAAAATCATTGATGGTAAAAAGAAGAAATGTTCCCAGAAATGCATTGCACCCTCCTCACAGTCACCCCCCCCCCCCGCACCCTCCCTTGTGTATTGAAATCTACACAACAATGCTGATTCATGAATACACAAGGATTTACCGATAGATAAATACTCCAACCGCTCTGAATAGTGCAAATCTGTACTTAGTAAATTAAATATTGACTCATATGTGACATTCTGTGTTCATCACCACTGGGCAAGAGGTCGTTCATCACTTCATTGCAGCATAACGGATGTGCTACAGCCAGTGGATGTCTGAGAGATGCTTCATCATTACTCACTCTATAAACACTGCATCTTCTTTTTTTGGAATAATATTTCAGCATTCCCTCCACATTTTGTTATATTTTCAGTCGGGGTAAATTGAAAGCGTAATGAAATTAATTCTGGTCTGTTCTGGGGTGGCTGTGGCTTGTGAATGAGATGAAATCATCGACTGGAAGTTTTGGTGAATCTTCTTGAGGAAATCAAGAAGAGTGAGGAATGATGGGCATCTGCTCCACCCGGTTGTGGTGCAGTTGTGCGATATTAGGCTCATGTTCACTTGTCTCTAACAAGTGTTTAGACAGGAGAAATCCGATCCAGAATCTCTGTTTTGACCTTCAGATATCAAAGCACTCAGAGCTCATACTTTGCCTCCGTCCTAATCAAGCCTGAAGCAGCCGTGAGTGGACCCCCCCCCCCCCCCACATACACACACACACACACACAGACACACACACACACACACACTGCAGTGTATGTCTGGTCCGCAGGGCAAGAGAGAGGTGAAACCTGATAATATTTGGATTTTGCAGACTGAAGCAGCGCTGTGCTGTAAATATCAATCCGTGTGTTGCTGTTCATCACATGAAGACGGCAATTATGATGTCAGTTAACGGGTCACTAGTGCACCGCAGGGCCAACACATAGAGACAGACAACCATTGGCTCTCCCAGCCACGCCTACGGTCAATTTAGAGTCTGGATTAACCTGGTCCCCTCTTGATGTCTTTGGACTGTGGAGGAAGCTGGAGTACCAGAGAGAACCCAGCAGGAACAGGGAGAACATGGAGACTCACCCAGAAAGACCCCGTGCTGCAGCCAGGGCTCCGCCCACAACCTTCTTGCTGGGAGGCGACGCTGCTGACCACTACACTTAAATGTGTTTTGGGCCACGTCTGAGATGGATCTGGACAAACCAAAGGGAGAATATTTCCTGTTAACACCAGGTGGCGCTGCCACGCAGCTTCCCCAAAATGGAATGCGTTCTTCCTTTGGCCATTCGACGGCATCGTCCCCATTGTGTTTTTGTGTAATCCTGCTGACAGTCAGACAAACAAACAAATACCACCGACAACAGGACCTCCTTTGAGGGGTTTATCATTCTACACACTATAAATTTGTTGTTGCTGGTAGAAATTCTCTGCTTTGTGTTTGTGTGGGCAGCAGATTGGGAAGCACAGGAAAAATGTTACACTTTTTGATTACTAAAATCATTCAAATGATATATTTGAGGGTCAGATCAGTCAAACTAAAATAAAAGAAGTATGTGAAAATTCAATGTTTGAATAATGGCAAAAGGTCTCTGAGTGGAGCATAAAAGGTTGGAAATTTAGCATTCCTCGTTTTGCTAAAGACCCGCCGTTCGCCTCTAGACTCCTGGGAAGCCCTTTTTGGGACCTTGTGACCTGCATCCTGTCTAGAACCAGTTTGAGGGCTGTCTCTGCCCTGCTAATGTGCTTTCGCCAAACCTCCTGTGTGCACGAGAAGATGCAGTTTACATTTGCATCATGCAGCTCGCAGGAGGAGAGCTCAGTTGGCTACAGTCAGCAGGTGAACCAAGGGAGGCCAGGTCACCCTGCTGCGTGGTTGCCAGCCAACATGAGGTGAGGAGAAGTTCGCACAGATGTCTGTGGAAGTCGGGTCAATAAACTCATTCTTAATTGGCAGGACTGTCTTGGCGAGGAAAAAAAAAAAAGACTTGCTAGGTTGTGAATGTGAGCCGTGAAAAGACCCTGACAGACGCCGGCTTCAGGCTGAAGGGAAGCTTGACCTCCAATGATGCGAATCTATGGCGCGGAAGTCAAGTGTCGGGAGGATAGTTGGGGTGGTGGAAGGTTCATTGGTGCTAGAAGTACCAGTACTTTCTCTTGGTCGAGCAAGAGCTTCTTGAGTTGAGGTCATTGCTGCAGAAGGAGACAAGACGCTCAGTTGTAACCTTCAGTCCAAACAGCGCAACTTGAATGGCCTCCAACCCTTAACGAAAGTGCTAATTTTACCCAAACGACGACGATTCATGAACTCCCGAGAGTTTTTTTCGAATTGAAACGTGTCATCCCAGGTTCATGTTGTAAGTATTTTTGAAGGCCAACGCTGCAGTGAGCATCTCCACAGGTTCCCACGTTCTAAAGCTAAAAGAAGTGTACATCAGAGTGCAGGTTCTATCCAAAAACAATCTGTGTGGCCAACAAAGTGTAAGGGACCGACCGTCCACCTCTTGCTAACATGATAACTCAGCACGTCTTGCGGGAATTTCTTCAGATTTGCCACAAACATCCAGTGGGATTGAGGGACGAGCCGCTGGAATTCCTGCTTGTCTTTAGCCTTTTATTGGGTTTCTACTCGGGGCAAAGAATGTTTGATGTCTTTATATTTCTCTTCAGATTCCTTCAGCTGGCGTCGGCGGCTTTGGTTGTGCTTCATGTTTTTCTCTTGCTGGGTTTTCTTGTTTTTGTTTTGTTGGTTTTTTTTGCATTTTCTAAATTGACATTGAGTAAAAAAAAAAAAAAGAAGTGGGCAGAAATCAAACTACTCTTCTAAGTACTACTATTATTATTACTTCTTGTTGTAATGAGCAGCAATAATTTAAAATCAGCTTTTAAGTTAATGCGTGGAGGGGACCCCCCACCCCCCACCACCCCCCCACCCCCGCCTCCGGTAAAATGACAATTTTGTTTTGATGGTGTTTGTTAAAAGCTCATTTGAAGTGTGTTAACGGTTTCCCTGAGGCTTTATGGCAATAAAGAAGTACAGTTAGTAAGTTGCAGCAAACACAGAGCTTGAGTTTGTGTGTATGTGGTTGCACTTGTGTTTGTCCATGTGCACTTGTGTTGGTGTGTGTGTGTTTGTATTTGTTTATGGGCGCAAGAGCCAAATGCAATGTAAGGTGAATTGGAGATTTGAGAGTTTGATGGCGAAATGTTCTTGTTAGCGGAAAATATGCTTATTCAAATCCCTGGTGGTCTTTTCAGTTTTAGCAAGGCAATCAATTTGAGGCTGAGCGAACGCCGGCTCCATGGATTCCCAATGAGTTGGTTAGAAAGCCGAATGTTGCAGAATCCTTTCAATGCGTGCTGTGCAAACAACATGCGCTTCCCTTGTATTATAGACGTGAACATTTAATCTACAGGGAGCCCCCCCCCCCCCCTTTTTTTTTCCCTATTTCACTCTGGTCACAAAACACGAGAGCTGAATAGATGCCCCAGGATCCCGCTGACCTCCTTTACTCTAATTCAGAAATGGAAAATAAGTGTATACGACTTTCTCTAGTGGATGTCTTTCAGACGGATGACAAATTAAAGGACAAACGTGGTTGAGTAGGTTTGAGTGTGTTAATGACCTTTGCGTTCACAAAATTGCATCGCAGTTAAACGTCTATAAATGAGATGGTGCATTTGTTTTCCATGCCTCCATGCCGGAGGTGTGGTTTCTACAATGAGGTTCTGAATACAAATCCTGAGTGTATTTGCAAATAATCCAAAGAACAATACAGTAACTTGACCTTTTTATAAAAAATACAAAGTAAAATAGTTAGCCAAGCATGCTTTGGCTGTGGATGTCGATGGCTGTTGTCCAGAGCCACGTCTGCGCGTCCCTTTCTTGTCAATGTGATCTCTCTGCGACACCTGGAGACAGGTGCGCGCCTCAAGGGCACACGGCCCTGATGCAGGATTTGTTTCTATGCAGTAACGGGGAGGTAGGTGACCCTGCTGTTGTGGGCTCAGACCTTCTAACTCCTGCCTTTTCTCTCTTTTCTCGTATTTAGTTTCAGCCACCGACTGCGACTCAGAAAAGAACGCAGAGCTGACCTACTACACGCTGAGTCCCGACTTCACCATCTCCCCCCATGGGACCATCTTTCCCGCTGGTCCTCTGGACTATGAAAGGCCAAATCATCTGTACGAGTTTGTAGTCATGGCCATTGACAAAGGGGAGGTCCCTCGCACCGGCACAACCACGGTTCGGATCCGCATGGCCAATGTCAACGATGAGGCGCCGGAGTTCTCCCAACACATGTAAGTAACTAGCTAACCGACGCAGAAGAAAGGTTCAAAAGTCCAGCGCCAAATGTTGGGAGGCCAAACATTGTGGTTCTCAATTATATTCAATACGTTTCAGATTTTATTTGGGGGAGGGATCGTTCATGGGATGGTTAATTCAAGCTTTGGTCACATTATGTCTAATATTTACTTCTTTCTTCTGCTCATATGTCAGACGCCCGTCTCAAATGTCTGACTCAGCAGCTACGCTTCTATTTTAATCAATAAAACAGTCAACATCGACAGCATTACGCCACCGTGTTTACTTTATTCTTCTCTACACACCTCAGTGTGCTGGGATCTGAGCACTGCCAAAACACGGGTGACTCAACACATCCTGTGTAGACGGCGGCGGCGGCGGCGGAGAGCTCGGGCTGCTGCGTGCTGCTTCACCGCACAGCCTGTGTATGCGGAATGGTTTGGATTTCCTGCTGACATAATGAGTTCAACGATACCTGTGTTGATTGACGGCACCGGCAGCAATCGGCAGCAATCAAATCATCATAAAACAACCGGTTCAGCTCCTCTAACACGTTTATTCTCTTTCTTCTTTAGTTTTCATTTCCATTTTATATTTGAATCAGGAAAAAGATACATATCAACAATGCTCATGTCATTGTAATCAAAATACCACCAGCATGTCTTTTTAACCTTTTTACATCAATCTTTGTTGACAACAAATCATTAATACGCGTACAAAAAATATAGTCCTTCATTTATATTCAAGTATTCATACCTTGTTTTTCTACTGATTGATGTATTTTCTAAAATCGATTTTCGGGATTAGACATTCATTTGATTTTTAAACCTTAAATATGTCTATGCAGTGATTGTTGATGTTTATTTTGCACATTTTCTCACATTCATTAAAGATTCATTTGACAGATAATCAGTGATAACCTATTCATTAGCTGAGCTGCCGTCGGTTGACGTGAATTTCTCAGGCCTGAAAAATTTGTTGTTTCCTGTCTTTCGCTGGTTTTGACTCCTTCACTAGGAAGTATTTGAAGTTTATTGAAATCATTTTAAGTTTGAGCTGAAAAAAATATACTACACATTGTCATGGAAAGTATTGTAATGTGGTATATTGAGGAAAAAATAAAAGTGTGGCAGCATTCTTTAAATGTACGATTTATTAAAGACGCGTCTAAAAGTTTCCCAGCTCCCAAGACAAGCGCAGCGATTGTAGTCGGTGTTTTGTGTGTGTGAGAGAGAACTCAACTGTCAGGTCAGCTCCTCACAGCTGCTTCCCAATTCAACATTGCAGCTGCCTTTACCCACAATTCCAGTGTGCCCACCACCCCACCCCCCCTCCCCCAGTGCCTCTGTGGTGCCTGCATCTTTTAATTGGTTGATTTTCTGGCAGAGAGCTGGGCAAATTGGTGAGGCAGGGTCAATCAGCCATGCCCACCAGCACCCTCAGGAGGCCCCTGCCCTGCAGTGTGTGTGTGTGTGTTTGTGTGTGTGTGTGTGCGCGTGTGCGTGTTATCAGTAATTGAGAAGGTCCCAGCAAAGTATTGGTATGGACAGAGGCGTGTATTTATAAAGTGCATTCATGCATCATGCATCTGATTTGTATGTCTGTATATTGTTTATATCTTGAGGGTGTGTGTGTGAGTGTGTGAGAGGGTTTTATTGATTTACTGTCAGTGGAATAATCAGTCAATTTTCTTCCAGAACTCAACTGGCTACTGCAGCAGCAAGAGAATTACAGTACCAGACAATCTTCAATACATCACTCATGCACACACACACACACACACACACACACACACACACACACATTTGGAGTCATCCATTCAGCACACACACATGCCTATGGAAATGCACTATTATACAGAGACACACACACATACACACAGAAACGCTTGGATGAGTGAACACATCAGTCAATCTTTGAGGAAACAGACGCAGCAGCAATAGTTGGAGACAGTAAAATTTCCAAAGATCAGCATTATCAATTCTGTTTCTTCATGTGTGTGTGTGTGTGTGTGTGTGTGTGTGTGTGTGTGTGTGTGTGTGTGTGTGTGGAGTCAATGCACATGATGGGCAGAGAAGAAACAGAAGAGACGGGAGGTCATTAAATATGTCATTATCTAGGCAGAAAATCTGGCCTTTTCGTATTGATTCATGGAGATGGAAGAATGCAATAATGAGTATCCATATGAGAGGGATAGAGAGAGAGAGTGTGTGTGTGTGTGTGTGAGTGTGTGTGTGTGTTTGTTTTGTCAAGGGTGAAGTCTAAACATTGTCGTCACCAGTGTGATTCAGAGTTATTTTTCTTTTGGAAGCTGGCAGTGGTCTTGATATTTGGCTGCGTGTAATAAAGAGGGACGGTGAGATTCTTCCGTGAGAGTGACGCCCTCGCTCACATCTACCTCTCCACCTCCCTCTCTCACTCCAGCTGAGTGACAGAATGGCCATCTCTCATCTATGTGCTGTCACTTTGCCATCAGTCGACTACTACTTAATCTAACATCACCTGTCTGTCACCACCCAAACCACCCCTGGGGAAACTTCCCACACTGTTGTGTGTGTACACATGAATGTATTTACGTTCAAGTCGGCACACAAAATTACAGGTTATTGAACTGTTTTCCACAAAGTCTTCACCTTGACTGTTAAATCCTCCGTCGTGCACAGCTGACCGTTCACATACATGGAGAGTAACTGGTGGGGGAGTGACACACGCATGATGGGCAGACGGGAGTGAGAGCGAGTTTTAAAAAAAAACTAAAAAAAACATCTAGAAAGGTCAGTGTCTACTCACCGCCAAGCGCTCCACAGAGAAGGTCGAAACAGCTCTTTCAGACAAAATCCCGTCCTGAAGCCGCATAGCATCTTCGATGAGAAGAAGAAGAGGAACTGTCCATTTGGTTGGAATTTGGTTATTTTAAAATTTAGAATAAATACTCATAAATTCAATTTAAAAAGACTTGAAAAACAAAGTTTAGCCCTGTATTCTCCAACTATTATCAGTGTATCTACAACCTTGTGCAGCACTTCAAGCTATGGTATGACTGCTACGCTACGATTAGATCGACATGTATAACCTTGGTTAGTTAATTGGTATTGATACAAATATGTAGACTGTCAGTAAACAGCTGTGAATAGCTGCATTTTCTTCCCCAACCCTCGGTATTCCAGCCTCTAGCATCAGTGCTGTATCATATTATCAGATGCCATCTTGAGATTGTTTTGTGTCTCAGCTGTGTTCCTGCTCTGACTGACACAAGAGCTTTATATGCACTGGAATGGAAATGAAGAATGAATTTGCGGCGACCATTTTGTTCTCATGGGCTGTACATGTTATGAGACTGGCCAGGTGGAACGCTCAAGTGTTTGCGGCTACTATGTAGAGCACTTCCATACGTGTCGTGTTTTTAATCCAGGTTGCACAAGTTGAATTCATCCCTTATGGAACTCGGCGGTCGGCTATGGAGGCTGCTTGTTAGACAGAAACCTGTGAGGACAGATGAGCGTGGCGTGGGGTCGATGCTGGAACCAGACCCTCGGCTCGGAAGAAAATACAGCTACTTGATGCAAGTATGACAGCAGTGGCTCGCGCCTTCGGTCCCTCTTGTTTTCTAAAGGGCGAGCTACAGATCCCCCGGGTAAACTGGTTGAGGATGGTGTTGGTTCTGGAGCTGAGGGGCCATGTCGACAGAATATACAACAGCAGATTACCCCAAGGACCATTTCAGTAGCAGCAGAGATGCTGATACCAGAGCAAGCATTGCTGATCTGTGCTTGCTAGGTTCAAACCCACCAGGGGGGAAAGTGTTCTTATAAATTTAGTGAAGCTGTGAACCAGAGCAAGTTACCCCAGCATGTAAAAACCTCATAGAACCAACACCCTCACAGAAAAGGGTCAAAAACGGGTTTATGGCTAACATATAGGCGTGTAGGAATATTAGCCTGTTGGGTAACACGTGCGTTCCAGTGTGGATGTTGTTGTTAGGTTGTTCAAGGCTCTCTGTAACGGTCCACTTGGATTGATTCCGCCATCTTTCTCATGGGATCAATAAAGCATCCGTCCATCTTGACTGTCATCACATCAGGAACCACGATGGGAACGAGTCCTAGACTTTCATCTTCTTCTTTTTTTTTCTTGAACAAATTCTCTTGAGCGCCATCTGTCACGGAGTCCAATTTTTATCAAGATGTTGTGCCACAAAATGTCATCAACATATTGTTCTGTAGACGACCGTGTAAGCCTCCAAGGGAAAGTCCAGGGAGGACAAAGTGTGTGAGGCTATTGATGTTTTTCTTTAATATTAGATGACTAAAGGTGGCGATAAACACCCTGTTTATATGATTTATTCCTAACTTGTTATTATCTTTAAATCTTTTTTGCTGTTTGTATGATACATCGAGGTCTCCCTGGTGACACAGCTTTATAACTCCTGCTGAAGCACCAGCTGTTATTGCTGTGGGAGGCATTTTTCTCCAAAGTAGATTATTTGTTTGCCTTACAAACCTGTTTCTCAGTCCCTATTTTCAGAGTAGATGGAACAATTGTGCAATCTTCCCAGAGCCCCGGTCACAGATGTAAACATTTTAGGTCACACTGACATTAAAATACGGAGGCATTCAGAAGTCATGTTGTACGAACACCAATGATCCAGTTTGGTTTTAGTTGTGTGCTGCTCGTTTTCCTGATTTCTGTTCGTGTTCCTTTGAAAACGCAATAGAACTGTGTCTTTGTTGAAGCCAGCGCTACCACTGCCTCAGTGCCAGGAATATAGGTCAATGAGACACATATTTCACTGCACTTCCTACATAAAAAGCAGTTCATTTTGTAAGAGATATCCACAGTTTTAAGAAAGGCTTTTACTCTGGAGTAATACAGATCTTAAAACAACATGCCGTCTTTTTTGGAAAATACTTTTATATTCAATCATTTTAAGTGTCTGACAAGCAGTCGGACATTCTTCTCTCCTCTCTGGTGCATTACTGAGCTCCAGAAACCCACTGAATGACTGACTGCTAGCTAGCTTAGCTGCAACGAGCGCTAGCATTGGGGTATGCTAGCATAACATCCCTAAAGTCAGATACACATTTCAGTTAACAGTCTTTGCCTGCATTAATGGAAGGGGCTATGATGGAATTCACTGTGAAAATCTTCACTCCCAAACTGTCGTCTTGTCAGATCCATACCTGGAACTCAGCCTGTCTTGCTCTCAGGCTTCCAGAGCCAGCAGTCGCTCCTCTGTGAATATTCCAGTTCATGATGTCTAGAAGGGATTCTCCTCATCCTCTCTTACAAGGTTAGCAATGATTAGTAGCTACAGTCGCTGTCTGTTTGACTTTTATGATGGAACTTTTAAGGTACCGGGTCACACCATTGGATCTGGTCAGGAAAGTGGTTCCAGCGACGTATCACCACTCTAAAAAAAAAATCCTGACATTGTCAGGATTTTTTTGTTTTTCCACAGGGATTGTTGAGCACCGCCGTAGATCCGGTGATGCAGACAAAGATTATCTTAAAGTGTTTTTGATACCTTTTGAGAGGGGAGGCTAACTAGCAGTCAGCGGTCTGGTGGGGGTCCAGAGCTCCGTAGGAGAGAAGAGAGGGTCTCTGCTTGTCTGCCACTAATAATGATGGTCAGTAGACGTATTCCCAAAAAGTCACGTGTGTCTTTCAGGAAACAGACATTTTCACATGTTCACTCTCGATGATCCAACCAGGTCCTCCTTGAGTAAGGAAGCAAACGAGTGTGGAAGTCCATCGCCACAGACTCTCGATGATGCGTCACCATGGCAACGTAGCTGCACACCAAAACTGCGCTGGACTGATCCCAACTTGTAAGAGCACCCTGGCGTATGAGGACACCCCCCCCCCCCCCAGTAATTTCGAAGCGGTGTCATTGTTCTGTAAGCCCTTTGATCTTAATTCAAACCTAATTCAGAGACAAGTCAGAGCACTAAAGCCTTGCACTTGTTGACCTCACACAATTTGCAATCGCGTCTGTACTTATTCGTTTGAATTACACTTTAACTTGCTCTGAGTGCCGTTTTCCATCACCAAGGTGGCAGCTGAAATAATGACGCCATTATTGACTTACAAGCAATAAGAATATATTTCAGCAACCCTTTCAACGGAAAACACAATTATAGTCAGATCTACTGCCTTAATCGTAGGGCAGTGATCGCTCCTGAAAGCAACATCAGCAGCATTTGGAGCTCGGGTGTGTCAACAGAATGTTCCTGTTCCAGCTTCTGCAGGTAGAGATGGTTTAAGCTTTTTCATGCAGGAGCTGGGACACGATGACTGAGAGAGGATTGACATCCTGTCTGATTTTTGATTTATTCAAAATGAAATTATGTATCAGTTGAAGAGGGAAAATCACTTTGGTCACCTTAAACACACACACACACACACACACACACACACACACACACACGCCAACTTTTTGGGAAATGTGCTAATTGTCCATCATTCCCAGAGCCAGACAAGAAGACAGAGACCCGTCTCTCCTCTGTGCTACATTCAGGAGCTGGGACCCTCAGAGACCAGCTGAAAGTAGGGCTGGGCGATATCACGATATATATCGTCTGGACGATAGAAAATGTCTATTGTTTAATGTTAAACTCTATCGTTTATATCGTGGTGTTGCAAAACAGGCTTTACGGCAAGCCCAGGCACGTGGCTAAAACATACACAGCCATGGAGGAAGAAAAGGCTTTTACTCGTGGCACACCATATAGCCAAGGAAATAACCACGGCCGTTGCCAAGCACATCTGTGAAGATATGATTCCAATCTACACGGTAGAGAAACGGGGGTTTCTTGAGTTGGTGCAAATGCTCGACCCTAGATATGAAATGCCCAGCCGAAAACACATCAGTAGCTTTGTGTTACCTGCTTTATATGATGAGTGCCGGGCGAAAGTGGAGGAAGAAATAAACATAGAATAAACTGTTCATTCATTGAATTTACCAAAAATGAGCTATATCGTGATGTATATCGTATCAGGATATAAAATGAGCTATATCATGACGTATATCGTATCAGGATATAAAATGAGCTGTATCGTGATTATATCGTATCAGGATATAAAATGAGCTATATCGTGATGTATATTGTTATAAAATGAGCTATATCGTGATGTATATTGTTATAAAATGAGCTACATCGTGATGTATATTGTTATAAAATGAGCTATATCCTGACGTATATCGTATCAGGATATAAAATGAGCTGTATCGTGATTATATCGTATCAGGATATAAAATGAGCTATATCGTCATGTATATTGTTATAAAATGAGCTATATCCTGATGTATATTGTTATAAAATGAGCTACATCGTGATGTATATTGTTATAAAATGAGCTACATCGTGATGTATATTGTTATAAAATGAGCTATATCGTGATGTATATCGTATCAGGATATAAAATGAGCTATATCATGACGTATATCGTATCAGGATATAAAATGAGCTATATCGTGATTATATCGTATCAGGATATAAAATGAGCTATATCGTGATGTATATTGTTATAAAATGAGCTATATCCTGATGTATATTGTTATAAAATGAGCTATATCCTGATGTATATTGTTATAAAATGAGCTATATCCTGATGTATATCGTATCAGGATATAAAATGAGCTATATTGTGATGTATATCGTATCAGGATATAAAATGAGCTATATCCTGATGTATATCGTATCAGGATATAAAATGAGCTATATCGTGATGTATATCGTATCAGGATATAAAATGAGCTGTATCGTGATGTATATCGTATCAGGATATAAAATGAGCTATATCGTGATGTATATCGTATCAGGATATAAAATGAGCGATATCGTGATGTATATTGTATCAGGATATACAATGAGCGATATCGGGATATACAATTTTGGTCATATTGCCCAGCCCTAGCTGAAAGTAGTTAAACAGATCCAGTCAGGATCCTCTCTTACTGGGTCGGCCATGTTTTAGTGGTCAAACACACTCCTGCAGTAGTCAGCAAACGTTTTGTGGGCTGAAGTTTGGAAGTACAGTGCTGCGTCAAATTAGTCAGTCTGAGAATGAAAATCCTTGATGCAGCATTTGGGGGGGGGGGGGGGGGGCTGTTAGGGAGGGTGAATAATGAACACCTTCCTGACAAAGTTGGGAAATTCCACCCCTCTCTGGTCGATCGTTCCTTGTCTTCCCTTTTGTTTCCCATCCACCTGGGATTTGTGACGTTTTGTGTCTATTGATCTCTACTCTGTTATTGAATTAAACCTCAGACGCTGCAACTACACACTGCTTTTTGTGAGACATCAGAGGCCACAAATGTTAGAAACCACTACCTCAATCCTGAACAGCGATGCGAGCTGCCTCGCACAATAGATCGTCTGGTACTTCCTCTGATAGGCGGTGAAGCGTTACGTAGATGCTCAAACAACGTATTTTAAGGTAAGAAACACAAAGATTCAGCAGATAAAACTCCCAAAATATTCAGCAGACACAAGAGCAGCAGGTCGTAACTCAAAGCTCACGTGTAAACACACATCACACGTCGATATAAGCTGTCAGAATCCTCACAGATTGAAATCTCATTTCCCTGCTCTGGATGCAAATAAACACCTACATTATTTTGTTTGCAAAGGCCAAATTAGTCCCTTTTTTATTTTTATACCAACATCAGGCGGGGTGCCAGGATTTCAATTTTGGGTAAATATGGTCGGAGTGATTGGATCTCGGTGCATGCCTGAGTCTTAATTTCCTCTGGGTCGGGGTTTTTCAGTTTTAGTTCATTTTGCACTGTTTTAAAAAACAAGTATATACAAAAATGACAGAGATATTAAAAAATATACAGTGCAGGGAGAAGCAGAAAACCCTGCTGAAAATCATCCCAATAACAGGATGAGTTCCTCCACTGGGTAGACTGGTTCCATCTCTGACTCCAGCTGATCAGATGATGAATTCATTTGAGAGAGGAGGGTCAAACAGGTCTGGGTCAACAGGGGGGGTGGGGGGGGTGGGGGGCTTCAACTGTGCTTTGAGGTTGCCATGGTGATGATCACTGTTTAGTTTCTCCTAATTACTCCTTGTGAACTCTGGCTTGCAAAGCTTGATTCATAGTTGTACATCAAGTTGACACGACGACCTGTGGCGTAGCTTGCGGCGCTCTGTCTGGTAAACGTGATGCCACATGACAGCTGCGACTGGTAACGGAACATTTCCCGTTTGCTCTGTTTTTTCAACACCCTCGTTTCCACATCATCTTCTCCTCTGACCTCTTTTCACCCTTTTATTTATTTACGTTTTCAATCCAGTAAACTTCTTAAAATGCTTGTCGACCGCGTAGGGCAAATGATGAAGCAACAGCTTTGGATTCGAGCTAAAAGAAAGCAAACAAGAACACGTGGAGTTCACCGAGTGTTAGCTCGTTGGTTCCACCAGCGATGAGGTGTGTGAGTTTGTTTTGAACTCAAATCAGAGTGTTTGTGGGTGACAGAGAACGCGGCTGAGTAAAGAAGAGGTGGATGACAGCAGACCATGACTTTGAGAGTATGTAAAAGGAGGTTTAAGGGCAGTTCTGCTGCTGTTCTCAGTTCTGCTGCTGTTCTCAGTTCTGCTGTTCTAAGTTCTGATGTTGTTCTAACTACTGATGTTGCACTCAGTTCTGCAGTTGTTCTCACTCCTGATGTTGTTCTAAGTTCTGATGTTGCTCTCAGTTCTGCTGTTGTTCTCAGTTCTGTTGTTTGCCAACAGTCTCCATTGACCTCAAGGGTTAGGGTTAGTACGTGGCTGGCTCCTTCTTCATTCAGGAGTCACAAAGAGGCGATGGAGGACAAAAACCATCTTCATGTGAACAAGACTTCCTTTCATAGATGCACTTGAGATATAACTGCAGTCTTGTAGTGTGTAATACTGCAGTACTCCTGAGTAAATGAACAGCGAACTTTCGTTCCCTCCTTGACAAACCTCACGACTTGCATGGCTGCATATAAACAAGATTATTAGTGAAATATTAATTTTCCTTTGCCATGTAAACAACATAATCTCAATATTGTCATATTAATGGGGAAATATTTAGTGCATGTAAGTATGGAAGTGGAGTCGCTGCCAAGTCTCCCTGCTCTCAGTCACCGTGTCAGGCTCCCTGTGGGCCGTACACAAGTGACTAAACACACGCAATTACTACATGCATTTTTCATAGAATGCATGTAGTAATTTAACCAATGGAAGCAAGTCATGGAATCACTGATTAATAATGAATCACTGGAGGGGCCGTCCAGATAAAAAAATAACACAATCAGCCAGCAACAGTCAAACTAATCCTGCTCCTGATGCACAATGGTTCAACACACACACACTCACACACACACGCACGCACAGCTATCTTTCCCCCATTTCTCCATTCCCCAAACTAAATGAACTCAATAATTAAATTCAGTAATTAATTTTCACAACTGACACAGGCCTAAGGGACACATCCATTTTTCTCCCCGGACAAACAGAAAGAAAACAAAGTGAAACAAAAAGGTTAAAAAGTAATTAGTGTGTGGTGGTGTATGTCTGAGGTGGTTTTAAATTGATTGCTGCATTGATCAGGCCAAATTAGAGCTGTGCCGGAGCCCAAATGTGATTTCAAAAGGCATCTGGTGTGTTTGTTGCTCTCGGTGAACCGTCCTGATCCTCGTCTCTTTCAGACCCTCGCACAGGCAGTCGCTCATTCAGTCGACGCCTACATGCATGTGCTTGAAAGCATCAGAGAGGAGTATTTGTTGAGTTTAGGGGAATTTAAATGTCAAGAAGGATTAACCTTAAAATGTGGCATCAGAGTGTTGGTGTAAATTTGTGGTCTGGCTGACAAACTCTCCCCGTGTGTTTTGATGGTATATCTTACACACGCATTGTTTTTGAGCTCCTGTACTCTTACCAGGCTCAGCTCCTGTAGCCATGACATGATTCATTTTGACACGCAACCTTATCTTTGTGAGGTACGCAACACACCAGGCATGTACATGAGCACACGTTTCCCACAAATGTTCAATCTGCATGCTTACACACACACACACACACACACACACACACACACACACACACACAGTGGTAGACAGCACTTGAGTTTGAGATATTTTATTCAGCAAGATCATCTTCACTAATGAACACAACATTGATGTTTTTTGAAGCATCACCCCCATGACGATGCTTAATGCCCACAACAACCGTAGTCTGGTGTAGCAACTTGTTAGCGACCTCCATTTTTAAGCACATTAAGCCTTGAAACCGCAACCTTTATCTTGTGTTAAGAACAGACTTTATTTCAGGCTTTCAACCAGAAACTCACAGACTTTGAGGCGAAGGAACTGGGCGTTGAGTAATGCTTACTTGTTACTGGGTTTTCAGGACTCGTTCTGTTGCTGCTCGGTTGGTTTTATTTGAAAATTAGGACTTCACTCCACTCCACTTCTAGGAAGGATGTCTCTCTTTTAGTCAGCACTTGTTTATTTTTCTTTCTTCTTCCTCTACTTTAAAACAAAACAAAAGTGACTGTACTCATTCAACTGGGTTTCATCTAGAAGTGTGAACATGTCAACCAGCGCTGAAATCTGAGGCATCCATGTGTGAAACAGCAAAGGACGAGAGACGTTCAAATCACAGCGGCGGTGATGATAATGACAGCAGATGAACATGATGAGCACTCAGGGATAAATGCCAAGTCACTGTCTGAGATTTCAGAAATTACCTCGATTCACTTGGCTCTCTTTCCATGATGTTTTAGGTAAAATATGTTGCCAAAGAATAACAATAGAATGCAAAGATCAGACAAAATCAACACTGATGTTATTTCAAACTGTGAACGAACTCTGCCATCAAGAAGCATAAAGAAGTGGTTTTGTCTTCATCTTCATCGTCCTCCTCTTATCCGGTTGGTCCGGGTCACGGGGGCAGCAGCCTCAGCAAGGAAGCCCAGCCTGTCCTCTCCCCAGCCACTTCCCCCAGCTCTTCCGGGGGAATCCTGAGCCGTTCCCAGGCCAGCCGAGAAATATAATCCCTCCAGCGTGTCCTGGGTCGGCCCCATCGCCTCCTCCTGGTCGGACATGCCTGGAACACCTCCTGAGGGAGGCGTCCTCACCAGATGCCTGAACCACCTCCACTGACTCCTCTACATGGAGGAGCAGCAGCTCTACTCTGAGTCCCTCCTGAGTGACTGAGCTTCTCACCCTGTCTCTAAGAGAGAGCCCAGCCTCCCTGAGGAGGAAACTCATTTCGGCCGCTTGTGTTTGCAATCTTGTTCTTTCGGTCATTACCCAGAGCTCATGACCACAGGTGAGGGTTGGAACGAAGATTGACCGGTAAATCGAGAACCTCGCCTTTGGGTTGAGGACCCTCTTCACCACAACGGACCGGTTTAGCACCCGCATCACTGCGGACGCCGCCCCAATCCGCCTGTCAATCTCACGCTCCATCCTAACCTGACTCTTGAACAAGATACTTATACTCCTCCACCTGAGGCAGGACCCCCCCACAACACAACCAAACCACACTGCACCGGACCCTTCCGGTTCCTCCTGCAGGTGGTGGGTCCATGGGGGGACGAGTCCATGTAACCTTTTCGGGCTGGGCCCAGCCAGACTCCATGGGCTAAGGCCCAACCACCAGGCACTCGCCCACGGGCCCCTACCCCAGGCCTGGCTCGGGGGGGGGGGGGTCACCCTCCGGGCTGGGTACACCTTGATTTTCTTCCCATGAAGGGTCTTTTGAACCGTTCTTTGTCTGGCCCTTAGCCTAGGACCAGTCTGCCTTGGGTGACCCTACCAGGGGCAAAATGCCCCCGACAGCATAGCTCCTAGGGTCCTGAGGGCACTCGAGCTCCTCCACCACGATGAGGTGACGGCTCCAGGAGGAGGAATAAACACTGATGTTGTTTCAAATGTTTACTGTGAACGAACTCTGCTATCAAGAAGCATGAAAAGGTGGTTTCCCATTCTGTAAATGTGATTTGTGATTTATGTCTCGGAATACTTCCAATATATTAGAGTAGTCACCCAGACCATGTTATGAAGGCCTTTATCTGATAATGGAAATCGAACTATGCTGTTTGCAAAGAAGAAATAAGTTAGACACAAACAGTGCCAAGCGAGCGTGCGCACACGCACACACACACACACACACACACACACACACACACAAAGGGACTCAAAACTCCACTCTAACATTATCAGAAGTTCAACCATACGGAAGAGAGCCGCTCAGTGGAAATCATCCAGGTGCAAATATTTGTAAGTGTGAGATTTTGTTCGGGGGCTTAGACACTCAGCGAAACTTCCCTGGAAGTGATTTCAATTATCCTCTCACTGCTGTTACTTCTGGAAACACCATAAAAAGTTGATGTGCTGAGCAGTGAAATGCAGTCCAACCTCAGCGTTAGCAGCTAAATCAGGCTCCTTGTTATCGTAAGCCTAATTGTAAGCTGACTCCATTTGAATCTTTAATGGTTACTCTGTCTGCATCTGTAATGCCGGAGTCGAGGTAATTTGGGGAGTCAGGACAAAAGAGGCTTAGTGGGCTGTGTGAAAGAGTCATGCTTAAATTCAACCGCACAGACAGCATCTGTAATTTTGCCATCAAACTGCGAGCACAAATGCACAAGGAAGCCTTAGTTCCTTCTGGCTTTCAGGTGAGATAAATACGATCAATTATCCAATGATCTCCCAGATATCCTCCTTAGACCAGCAGAGGAAGCCCTTTGATTAATGCGTCCTATGCATCCTCACAGAAACGACATCATTTCCCTTACCTGACTCGCATATTGATCTGCAGGCTGAGAGTCAGCTGAAATTGCTTGAACGCTGCCACACTCTTCAAACAGAGCAGACGAGTGGCACATCACTGCGGCTCCCAGGCAGAACTAGTCAAACAGTTGTTGGGGCAAAAAGACGACGGTGACAGAACATGATCGCGCCGCTCTACTCCTAATGACTACCTTTTTTTTTTTTTTTTTTTTCCTCGAGAAAAATGAATAAATGTCATTGCAGTGGCAGAGTGGCAGATGAGAAGAAGTTCATGTCAGGCTGTCAGAGTCACCAGACAGTGACTCACCCATGAACAACGACACGCAGACACTACTTTTACGCTCGCTACGCTAAAAGGAGCTAGAGAGAGTCGGTTAGTTGGCCGGGATTAAAATATGCCTGCAACAGTCTGCTCACCCACAGACCAGGATGCTGCGGACCATTGTGGCATTTTCCTACATTAATAAATCTTTACTACCTCTACCATTGACGATGGCGTTGGTCTGCTTGTCCGGTAGCGGGCTTCCACAACAAATCTAAGGCTGATTTTCACCAGACTAACTAAGATCCCGCTACATTTTGGAGCGGGATTGTAAAAGCATTGCTGTCAGAGCAGATCTTCTCTTCAATCCTCTCCCCTGTCCTTTTTCAGAAATGGACACTAGCACTTCTCAAAGTTTGTCCTTGGTCAAAATGGAGTCCACAACAACACATAGATCTCATGGCAGGATACATGATATTGGGCCCACGGTCTTCACCAAACCAGGAAAGAACATGTTTTGGAGCAGACAGTTCAGGCTCCTTAATGTACTCAAAGCTATAAAGTAGAAAGTACTGGGTTTTTTGAGCTTTGCCTGCTGTGCTGGCTGGCTCACTTTCATCCGTGTCGTCTCCCATGTCAACGTAGGACAGTAATAAAGCGATCGACCCCCTCAAAGAAAACTCTCCTCTCTTTTCCTTGTCACATCTCACAACTTGTTTTATCTGTTGCCCATCAAACTAAAATAACAAGCTTGTTTTTTGTACATCTGAGTAGCAGAAAGTACAGTAATTAGTGCCAAACTGAGGTAAAAGTAAAAACTTAGCTGAAAAATAGTACAGTAGCAAAGTATTATTTGTACTTCCAATCTCTGAAGACAAGATATGACAGTACAATTATAGATGAGGATTACAGCCTCTCGAATCAAGATTTTCAACACAAACTCTTCATTTAGCACATGATCGTCCTGAAATCTTCATCTTGATGGCAATGCTCATTTTTAGACTGAATTAATCGCCCAGAAATGCTGGCGTGTGTTATTATGGGCGGTTTTTCTTCTACCCTCACAGAGCTGAGGCTGAATTGTATCTCGAGTGTGAATCTCGTGTCAACAAGTTACAGAGGCCATCCTTTCAAGAAAAGTTTTGCTTTCAAGCACATCAGTGGTTCAGAAAAATGTATGTGTAAGGCCAAAGGAGAGTTCAAAGCTGAAGTTCAAAGCGTTCAAGATACAAAGACAAAACTGAAGGAGAATTCCAGAGCAAGAAGCTAAACTCAGATTGCTATGCGGAGGCTGATGAAAAATGCATGGCAAGACAAGCGACTGAGTTAGCTGGAATGCACTTTACACACATTTCTTCTAATGCTGTGCAGAGATCTAAGTTCATACTTTTGTATCTATCACACATGCTTAAAAGTTTTCAACAGAATTGTTAAAGCATTGCTGTCAGAGCAAATATTCGTGCCTACAGTTCTTTCCCCCGTCCCTCTTCCTGCTGTGTTGGAAACCGGCGCTCAGGCCCCTTGGGTTTGATTTGGGTTTTAGCTGTTCAGAACCTCCTCCGTGGTACTGGTGAGCGTTGGGTCATTTCCAGCAAGCTCCTGACATTGGACTCCGCAGTCCATGGATTAGGTTCTCTGTGGATTTATCATCCGGGAAGTTTCAGTAACAAATGTAGCCCCTTTGTGGAAATGTGGGCAAACTTGGTGAGAGCCCTAAATTCCAAATGGCCGCTGTAGGCCCTGGTAGTAAAAGATCTTCTTAATATTTTGGCCAAAAATCCTGCAAAATCCGTTATTTTCATCTCACGACATGACATCAGATATTGTGTCCTTGATCTTATTGACCAAATTTCAAACCATAACTGGGTTATGAAAATATATGACTGCACTTTTGGAAATTGTGAACAAACACGTTACCAGTGAACCCAACATGACTTTCCTCGAATGCAACATTGGCAGTGAATGCAACAGGCGGAGCTCAGCCATAAACAAACTGTTGCAGAAGTGCCATAAAACCGTATATTCTGCAAACAGGGAGCACCTTTGGTGGCTGCAAAAATCACAATTTTCTCGATTCATTGCCACAATTTCTCATGCTGAGGGGTAAATGTGAAGGGTTGATTGCGTTTGTGTTTTTCAGCTATCGGACGTTTGTCTCCGAGGACGCGGGCCCAAACACACTTGTGGCTACGGTGCTGGCGAAGGACCCTGATGGGGACGGCATCACGTACAGGATCACCACAGGAAATGAGGAGGGCAACTTCGTCATCGACAGCCAGAAAGGTTAGATATGTGTGAATGACTTCGCTGATATGCCCTTTCCTGTTCATCTGTTCTTTATTTAAGTAAAAATGATGTTTCCATTTTCCCTCTCCTGTGGAGAAGTGCAATGACAGGTAATGAGATCCCTTTGCGACGGAAGAGGACAGCTCTGCCTTTTAAAATGGTCGAAAAAGCTTCTGTGGCGGAGACTTTCCCGGGAGTGGGAATGTTTAGGCTCCTCAGATTTGATTCCTATTCTGATTATGATAACGAATGATTTAATACCGTGACTACTTGCTACCGTTAACCTTTTTGTTTTATAGTAAGAAATGCATTGATTGTGAATGTAAAACAACTGTCTTAAAAAAAAAGACGGTTGCTAACCAGTACCTAAATGAAACTAAAGAGATTTTGAGGGATATTGAGGTGAATGGAAGGTAAATGGTATCTAGAAAGTTACAGTATGTTGAATAAGCAAAAAATACAAACATATATGGAAAAACTTATTTGATCATTGGCTAGTTCGTTAGCCTAACGTTAGCTTTGTGCGTCACAAACGACGTTCATCGGTGGGGTTTATCTTAATGTTTTATCTGAACGAAACATGAGCGTCTCTTTCAACTTTGTTTGCCTCAATTTTGGCGATATTCAAAAACCCCATCAGCTTTTGCTTTAGGGAGCCGATGGCAATGCTAACGTCCAGGTTGGTGAACAGAAACTCCTCGTTGCTGCGGCGCTCTGCTCTAGATCGCTGGAGTAGATCGGCAAAAACCCTACAAATGGACAACGATGCCATTTTAGTCACTGTTGATCCATTAAAGCCTCGTCACCACAACTCGCCCCCCCTACAAGACCCACAATCGTCCTCTCTCTACAAGTGAACGCTGCATCTGCTCGAGTCTCGGTGCATGGAAACCTTTTTATAAACACATTTCCTAGAAAATGGAAGCTTTCCACAGATGGTTCATGAATTATATGAAACACTCCGGGTAACATTTAAGGAGAAAACCCAACTTTAGCAGCTTGGGGGGCTGTTACAATTGTGTTTTTCACCTTTATATATATTTAGCGCAAGCCCTGAAATATCTCAAAAAGATTTCTGCCACAGCTATTTTTCACCCTGATTTTCTTCCCGCATGCCTGCCATATTTACATACACCATCTAAACGTGATGGCTCCTCAGTTTGTCAAGTATGCCTTAGAGGGTCTTGAAAGTTTGCTTCAAAAGATATGTTTAGTGTTTCATGTCCTCAACCGCATCCGCTATTCATGGGATGAGGATGCGTCGCCGTCCTCCCTCTCACCACCAGCAGGTTTGTCAAGGGTATTTAGATTCTGGCAGGTCGTGTCATGGAGACATTTGAATAATCGGCTCAAATATGAGGAGTGCTTCCACACCGCCTTTGTAACACAAACCATCTGAGGTGTATTGTTGCATCTTCCTCTGAGGCTGGCGCAGGAATGCCACCAGCAATGTGAAATAGGAGTTTTGTGTGTGTGTGTGTGTGTGTGTGTGTGTGTGTGTGTGTGTGTGTGTGTGTGTGTGTGTTAACAGGGGGGGGGGGGGTGATGGTGGTGACAATTTCCTCAACCATTTTAGAAATTGCAACCTCTTCTGAATCTGCATATCGCATTAATGCAATGACTTTTGAAAATTCAATTACCGAAAACTTCAATGCACAATTTTTGTCTGTTCACCAGCAGTGCATTACATTCAGTGTCAGATGATAGTGGCGGTCGTGTTATCGAAGAGAGAGAAGACTTCGTATGTAACTAACTTGTCCCGGCTATCAGATGATGAGCTCAGGCTCACTTTGTCATTTATATATTTTGGCTCCGGCTTGCGTTTTGTCACGCCGACCACATACCCAGACTGGGCCGGTCTTCTCAGGTCAACTTTTTCAGTGGAGTTTGTGACTCGAGTTTACTTCTGTCGCGCTGAAAGAACTGAATAACCGACAAAGGTTGCAGGTAAACAACGTCTTCGACACTCCGCTAATCAATTAATGGGAAAAGTAGTCGGCAAAGTGAGCAGCTGTGGCATCTCCACTGTTCGGTATTAAAGCTCTTCAATAATTCAATCATGCCGCGGTTTTGAACTCCTTCTAAAAACAAATGGATCAAACTGTGAGGGTGACGAGTCGTTTCAGTGGTGCTGTGTGATGCTCGGAGCGATTCTCCGTCTCCATACCGCACGATTATCAAACCACACGCCGATTTATTTGATCCACTAACGCAAGTGTGCAGAACGAACTTAGTCTGACAACAAACACCGGGAAATAAGGTTTGAGACAACCTCTAAGTGGAGGGAAACAGACGCTGTGGAAATGTGCCACCCAATGTTGGCTGTGTGATGTCCTGCCGTCCCAGCGGCTGGCGTGGCTCTGCTCGTCTGGAGGGGTTGTTCGTTCATAGCGGATCAACGAACATCCTTCACTTTCTCACAAAGACGCACACAAGCACCAGTGGGCCTGATGCATTTATGGCACCACACAATCTGGCTGTGTGAGCCATAACACTTCTAATATGATCCGGTATCTTGTTTCAAAGACTTCAATATTTGGTCATTAAAACTATTTTATGATTCTTATAATGGAGGGAGAGTACAATTGGAAGCCCCCCCACCCCCAGCCCACTCCAACCCAGCTCATTCTCTTTCTGCTCCTGATGGAAATCCTTTATTGCCTCTTCGCTCCTCTTGTGTCGCCAGCTCCAGCTCTCCACTCATCCCTAAACGTCCAACAGTCATTTGAGCAATTGTACCCCCCCCCCACACACACACACACACACACTCACTGGCCTTCCTCTCCATGTTAATTTGCCTGTAACTCACCCTGGAAATACAGTGTGTTTCTGGGATTTAAGAGTCCCATTAGAATCTGAGCTGGCCGGTCAATATGATGATCACGCTCTTCCTATTAAAATCCATAAATGAAGAAATACTGTTGAACGGGAAGAAGCATTTACTGAGAGGGGGAGATGGCAATAAACAGACGTCGATCATTTCCTTTTATTCTCCGTTAAATCCAGTGGCATTTTGGAGTGTATCTTTACGAGGGAGGTGGTATAGGTGAGTCTGTTTGCAGTGAAGAAGATAACGGATGATTGGATTCCTGTATTCGTCATTTATTTTTATTCTCCTGAACTGCCTGGCTCCTATCGGTTGTGTTTGGTCTGATGTGCTGACCTGTGCCTGATCTCAGCTTTACATAACAATCCCACATTGTTTTGACCTCATTCTTCTCCCTCGTTCCCTCTGGCGAATATATTCTCTTATCCTTCCCCTCACGATTCTTCTTATTTTTCAGGCTCCATATTCCTCTTTCGCTCCCTCTCCCTCCTTCTCCAGCTCCGCTGTGCAATTTTTTGGCGTGATGCTGACCGGAGGAAGCACTTCCTCCTTCCTTCGAACCCCCCTCCCACCACCACCATGCCACTGTGTCCTCCATCAGCAGTGTTGTCTCTCACCCATCCCTCGTTTCATCCTTCTACGTCCTCCCTCCTGGCTGGCTTCATGTGAAGTGACGGCTGCTTACTGACCCCAGAGGAAACATCCTCTCCATCTCCAGCAAGCGATGATATGTGCTGGCCCTGTTCGTGGCAACACCCCCCCACCCCCCCCACCCTACACACACTCACGCACATACACAAGAGTGTCGAACTCATATTTCTTGTTTCATGCATACTGTATGTATAGGAGTACACACACACCAGAGACGCATACAGGCTCATATCAACCCTATCAAATGGAAATCTCTCACACTGCTCAGGAACAAATCTTATCGATGAGAAGCGACACTCTCTCCATGCTTTGTTCTTGGAATGTCCTAAAACCTTTTCCATGTCCCATTTTCAACCACTTACCCAGCGTGTGTTTCCCTCACCTCGTGCTTTTAGGCTCTATTAGATGTTTATGCCAACCAGAGGCAGAATAAAGAAGCAATCAGATTGCAGGGCGCCTCCGGTTTGTCCGGTATGTGTAGCATAGTCCTTTCAGTATTACGCTGTGTTGGCCTTCACCAAACTGGTCCCATTTATCTGGCCTTCTGTCTCAAATCATTAAGCCCGAGTGCGTTCCCGGGCACTGTTGGAGCGGCGCGGCTGGGAGAGGAAGAGTGAACGTGCCATGTGTTGTACAGCTGAGGGCTTTGCATCCTTAATGCATCTTCAGTGTGGTTCCATCCTAATCTGTAATTCTTAGGATAATAGGGGCCAAGAATCAAACAGTGTGTTAGTCTGTTACCACGAGTGTGTACCTGTTCCAGTTTCTGCTCCTTTAAGGCCACGTTAGCAAAGCTAATGCACAAACTAACCCAGAATATAAATCATGCATTTAGTAGGAGTCATGCAGATATTGTAGTATTGGTTTAATGCCCAGGTTTTGAGGTCTTGTTGGTCCATCTAATTAAGATGAATGAAGTTTAAAGGAACACGCCAACTTTTCTGTGAAATATGCTGATTTGGCCTCCTCCCTAGAGCCAGGCAAGAAAACAGATGACCCTCTGTGCCCACTTTAGGGAGCTGAGACCTTCCCAGAGCCCAGCTGACGGCTAGTTAGCTTGGCCTTCCTCAGCCTAACCTGCTCAGCCTCTAAAACCTGTAGTTCCTCGTCTGCGTATTGTGGTTCAAATGGATCATGTTCAGGATTTTGGATTGCCCAGCAGTCGTCCTCCTCATCCTCTCTTATTAGTTTGCTTGTGTGTTGAGGCATAGCGGCATGAAGGAAATGCTGGTCTTCTCAGCCCACAGCAGCAGAAAATATACCAATACCCACAAGTCTTCCCTGAAACAAAATGAGGCTGGTGTGTCGTTGGAGTGTATATGAATCTATGTGAGTTGTTTCACTGCCATAGGCATAAAGGCTGTATCCACAGGTTAGCTGGAACACCTGACAGGTACATTCACACACAGCCACTCACAGGTCCTTTGGTTTTCCTAGGTTTTGTTGGTGCACAATCACAGCACCTGTCATTCTCTCCAATCTTTGGCTTTCCCATGACCTTAATTTCCATGTGTTTCAAGTTATCCAGTTCTGATCGCACACAACCTCAGTTTCAGAGCTTACAAAGACCCTCTTGTATTTCACGAACGGAGCTCCTCTTCACCTGAGCTGGAAAGCCCGGGGGTCGTGGATTAGACCAGTTTGCTGTGCCAGGTGTGGTTTATCAAGTTTATGAGGTTCTTAATACAAATGTTTCCTGTAGTAATTCTGAGAGTTTGGGGACTCTGACCTCACAGGTCTCCACCTCATGCTAAAAGTACGAAAAAATGTAAGACAACAATACAAAAATGTTTCTGCATGAGGCCCAGCATCTCAGGATTTTTGATGAGTTAATAACAAATGTTCTGCACATTTAGTGACATAAATGCAGGCAAAACCCTGATGTGCTAACCTGCCCATCCACTACCATTCAGTGTGTCAGCTGACAAGCACTCAGCTGGTCTCTGATAGTCTCACTGCCTAATGCAGCACAGAGGAGAGAAGGCTAGGCTGGGCTAGGCTAGGCTTAGCTTAGCTTGCTCTGGAGACAATGAATGATAAACGCACTTCCTAAAAAATTGGTGTGTTCCTTTTAACCCATGGTATTCTAATCCCTGGGAGTTCTAATACACAAAACCAGATGATATATGTTGACTTTTCCCTCTGTAGAAAATGAAGGTAGAGGCTTTTTTCTTCCTGTATCTTTTTAAGCCCTGTTGGTGGTGTGGCTGTTGAGATGGTGCTGGTAAATGGGCTGCATTCAAACTCCCTGCCACCTTGATGGCACTCAAAGCACTTCACAGTGTTGCCTCTTCCACCCATTAACACTCTCATTCATACACACTGTCTTGTGTTTGCCAACCTTGTCACAAGGAGCGATGGGGGCTTAATCTCCGCCTCTCCAACACCACAAGGACCGCCAGGAGAGGTGCAGGGAGCCCAGTGTTCCACTCAGAGTCATTTCTGTTTGAATAAGTTGGATATGAGGGTAACAATCCCACTTTTGAGTGTGTTTTTCATCACACTTAAAATTTTAGGATATTCTCAATAAGATATAATCATTGGTTTCAGATGAGCAGGTGTTAACATCGGCACTGTGAGAAATAATTTAAAGTTTAGTTTAAACTCCTGAACTCATGCAGGGTACTTGAATTGCAAGTGATTGTTCACCACAGCTGTTGACAGATGTTTAACATCTTTGCCTCTGCTGAGGTTGGTGTACCCTGCCAACATTATAGGCTAAATTACCAGGCTAACAAGCTAACGCTAACCTAATCACCTCCCAGTCAAACAAGCTACGCTGCATCTGTCTCTTCTGGCTGAAACAGCGACATGACTAGAATACCTGAGTGGGATTTCTGCAGCTGTGCCATCAGCAAGCTGACTGAGTAGCAAACATGGTGTGGAAGGAGACAAGCTAGGACCTACAGTGTCGGCGCTAACGTCTCCTCCCCCTGCTCACAAACTCTTCACATATTGTTAGTCAAACAGGAAATTAAAAGCAGAATATTCACCTCTGCACATCAGTGAGGATACACAATCTGAATCAGTAAAAACAGCAGCTTGACAATGTGCTACTTTCTGTCCGTGCCTGGATCAGGCTGCCCTGCTCCGTCAGTCTTCAGCTAAAACACAATCACTCACGGTACGACCAACTGTGTTTCATCAAACACCAGATTGGGACTCCGAAAGACACTGGAGAAGTTTGGAATAAAATGAGGATGAACCTCATCAAACACCACCAAGTTGAGGTTATGACAGAGTTCACCTCACTGGGGGGAAGTTTTTTTGTGACCCAGCATTTGGCACCGCCCCTCAAAACAAGTGGGATTGTTGCGTTGGATTTTGGATGACAGCAGGCAGCTGGCAGGGTGTTGAACTCGTTGGAGCACCCCTTGAATCGCTGTTGCTCCTTCGGTTCTCGGCATGATGCTTCTGTCTTCTGCTGATGTCTTCAGTGGAACAAAGCATTAAAACACAGCGATTGGTAATCATCAAAGCATCGATTAGACGAGGGAAGTGGACATTCAACAAAAAAAAAAAACACAGAGTTGTAGCATGTATGAGCATTAGCATGTATAGCACTCAGTGCCACTCGGCCTACATGCATGGACTCACAGAGCCACTGGCATGGCTGTACACTCGTAAACTTTTGATGTAGGACCCATCCTTGATTTCACTACAATGTGTCGCCGATCTGCTGCTTGCTGCACGACTCACTGTCGTCGTTCCATATGAAGCTAAACAGAATGTCAGCGTGAATCTTAATGAATACCCTTCATGGAAACAGATGTATTTATCTTTTTGTGACCGTGTTTATTGACCCCGGTTGAATGCTCCCTCTGGAGCAAACAATTGCAGTAATTTTAGCCTCATTGTCGGCTTTTTTGTTGTTGTTGTTGTTGTTGTTATCACAATCTCCCGTAAGCCGATTCTACAATTCAGCCCCTGTCAGCCATGAACCATACAATAGCCTATTTTGGTTTGAATAATGAGAAATTGGGAGCAAACCATCCAGATTGCTGTCATTCAAAATAGCTCTTTTTTCCCCCTCCCTTCGTCCAGGTGGGGAGGTTGATGGTATGGCCTGAATACATCCAGTTGCTGAAATGGCCAAATTTTAATTGCGAGTCGGTGCCATTTTTTTTGGACTAAATCTCAACATGAAGAGCTTTGCTTATGTTACTGGGCAGAATGAATTCGATGCAGACTTAGTTTGTTTACTGAGGGGAGACGAGAGTGAGAGAGTAGAAATGGAAAGAAATGTGATGCAGCGTTGAGTGTACATTGAGGTGAAGGGTCACGCCTCACATAATAACTACGCTTAATGGAGTTCTGGTCCACCATTACATATCCGCCGAGGTCTTACAATCTACAGCAAATTGTTGCAGTTTTAATAATTATTGATTTCCATAGTGAATATCTGACTTAACAATGAGTACTTGTATACATACTTCATACTAGTGCAGTTCTGCCAATTCAAAATATAAAGGTGAGGCATACCGGTCACAGTCTTTTCGCCCATTGATTAATTCCTGAAACCGATTTATGAACGAACTTGCAGTTGTATAAATAGAAAAGAAGAATATTCATTTCAGAATTCGATTTTCCCTTTTCTGTTGGTGTCAGGGTGCCTTAAGTCCTCATAATACCGAGCCAGTACTCCAGCGTTCTTATTTCCTTCCAGCATTATGAGAAGTATGGAGGTTCACTCCGCCGCCGTCTTCATCCTCCATGAATGAACTTACACAGTTTGACTGAAGTGCCTTTGACCTTCTTGGCCACTTTAAGTGCACTTCAGTCTTCCCTCTCTATTATTATATTATCCATATCTCTTTATCATTATTATCATAATCATTTTCAAACACATTCACTTCATAATTTGTTTAAATGACCCTGTTTAAAATACTAATAAGACCATGTAATGTTTATCCTGTGTAGGTGGTAAGCATTGCACTTTCTGTATATAAAAAACAGTCTCACACGTATCAGAGCATGTTCCCAGGCTATGGATACGTGTAAATCAGATAATTGTTCCCTAGTTTATCTAGACACACACCCATTTTGAGTACTGAAGTATGTTTAGTATGAAGCTTAAGAACTTAATCCCGTTAATAATCAGGGTTCACATGTATAGTTGCAGTTGTTAATCCTCTGTGCAAGAACTGGGAATTAATTGATTTATTGATGTGAGTTTGGCGGGCGGCACAGCGGAGCAGTGGTCCTCACTGTCGCCTCACAGCAAGAAGGTTGTGGGTGGAGTCCCCGCTCCAGCACGGGGTCTTTCTGTGTGAGTCTCCATGTTCTCCCTGTTCCTGCTGGGTTCTCTCTGGTACTCCAGCTTCCTCCACAGTCCAAAGACATCAAGAGGGACCAGGTTAATCCAGACTCTAAATTGACCGTAGGCGTGGCTGGGAGAGCCAATGGTTGTCTGTCTCTATGTGTTGGCCCTGCCATGGACTGGTGACCCGTCCAGGGGGAAGGCTGCTGGGATAGGCTCCACCCCCACCACCCTGAACAGGAGAAGAGGGGGAACATGGATGGATGGAGTTTGGCCACCTCCAGAACACTAGGTGGCAGCATGTCCCCCAGCTGTTAGTTACAGGTGTAGTTTTTAAAGAAGAAGACTGCCATCTGCTGGGAGGACAGTGTTGCTATGTATGTTTATTGTGCAGCTCTGTCGTTAGGGGCAGGGATTCTTTGTTCGGCTTCTTTTTCAATTGTCAAAGCTGCGTGTTAAGAAGGATCCACCAATGAAGGAAGGCGTGCTGTTTAAATGTAGCAGGGCTCAGCAGGCTCTGTATAGACGCTCCAGCAACAAGCTTTTAGGAATTATTGTTCATCCTAATATGAAAAATGTTTCGCCCTTATGAAGAGTGAACTGTGAAGAAGCCGAGCGTGTCAACACCCAGCTACGTGCAGGATCTGGAGGGAAATTGGGTCAGCTTTGCAAAACAAACAACAAATAAAACTGAAAATAGCAGCAGCAACAACAACAACAACAACAACATCAACATAACAGCACGCGGAATGTGGACTCCCTTAAAACCGAGGTGCGACAGTAGCCTGTGAAATAAAAGCGAGAAAACAAAATAGTCCTGAGAAGCTTATGAATAATCCACATCTGCATACAAAGTGCTGCCTCGCTGAGGGAAACTCTGCTTGACTTAATTGTACTCGGCATAACCCTCTGCTTTGTTGAATGTTTGTGCATGTGTGTTTGTGTTTGTGTGTTTTATCGTGTAGGTGTGTGTGCAACTATATTTATGTATCACAATGTATGTGACACATCTTTCTGGAGGCAAAGCTTCCTCCCCTAACACCTCTATGGCTGTAAATTAGAGTCATCGTCAAGCCCTTTCTCTCTCTTTTCCCTTGCTGTCTATTTGTATCTCTCTATCTCACCCTCACACATACACACTCTCTCACACACATGCACACTCACACACGCACACACAAAACAGCGTACACACCCACACATACCCATAACATGGACAGCAATGCCAAGGAACCAGCCATTGTGACAAACACCTCAAGGCAGACACCCCCACCATGGCCAGCCTCCATTTTCTTGTGCAATGCGCGCGCACACACACGCACGCACAAACACACACACACACACACACACACACACACACACACACACACACACAGCTTTTCTTCTACACTTGTCATCCCTTTGCAATTGCTGTGAACACGCAAACGCACACAGGAAAAAATAAAAATCATATATCTTCTGGCCGTAATCTACCTTATCACCTCCCCTGGTCTGCTTAGCCCAGATAGAAGGATGAATAGTACACACTCACTGCTGCCGCCGCCGCCGCCGCCGCCGCTGCTCACATACGTATCTGTAAGTGTACGCATGTTTCCAATTCCCGGCTCTCTTGTGAAACACAGACCAAATGAACACATGACAACGATAGCACCTGCCCCTGCCTCTGAAGATAAGGAGGATGTAATAAGTGTGTTCACACTTTTTAGCCCACACAAACACACACACAACGTAAACAGAGCGCCGAAGGCTGGGATGAATGCAAAGTGGAGGAGAGTCATTCAAAGCCGAGTGGGATGCAGATGAGACGCCCACACCAGAATGAGAGAGAGTTTGTGAGAGAGGAAGACAGGATGAAATGGAATGTCAGATTGACGGCGCTAAAAGGGGATCAATTTAACTATTCATGTGTTGTGTGATTAATTAAATCTCTCTCAAAGTTGAAGTAAATCATCCGCCCAAAACGTCTCTCTCTCCCTCACCGTGTGGCTTTTTATCCATGAAATAAACTTTGTGGATTTCCAGAAGCACAGAGAGCGTGAGGGATATTGTCCGTTATTTTCAACCTGGTTCAGTTTCCTGCGTCATGCTGATTCTGTTGATCATTTCATCCCTTGAAGTACTTTTATCCCTCCAGTCCATTTCACAACAGCAGAATCCAAAACCTGACGTTTTTCTTTCTTTTCTTTTCTTTTTTTTTAGCTCATTTTGCTTTCAAGGAATGTTGATTTTGTTGCATGCATGCGTGGAGTGATGTCCTAGCAATTTAGGATGTCTCACGTTGCTGTCTCACTTTATCGAGCGCAGTTCATTGTATCCTGGAATTTAACCCTCGGAATCTCAAACACTTCGTGGATGTATTTTGCTCCTGTAATGTTTATATTAGTTTGTTGGCCAATTTTTTTCATGTAGTTTTCAATATCTAGAATGTGTGTATGTCCATGAATATGACAGGACTGATTGAATGAATGCCAGCAAAGAATGTATCATGTCCTCCAGAATGACGTTGAAGTAGAGAAAGAAAAAAGAAATATGTATGTACACAATCAGTGTGTGTACAGTATATACATGTAGTACACACCTGTGCATACAACACACACATATACCCTCACACACACCATCACATCATTTTACCTGCAGTATAAAATCTTGCATCCTCAATCAATTTTGTCCAGAATTACAATTTTGACACAATAAATCATAAAAAGAAACAACAAGGGAAATGAGTCACATAATTCATTCCCTCAGTCAATATTTTTCTGACCATTTAAAAAAAAATCTCAATTGCAAATGAGACACCACCTCAGCTCCACCCTCTCATCCATATATGGTCATGTCTACCCCCCCCCCCCCAAAAAAAAGCAACAGCCAAACTGTCAATTTAAAGCTTTCAAATTGAGTCCAGAGCCCAGCGTGTTGTCATGATGTCAGCTTCTTTTACATTTAAAATTAAGTTCTTAAATGAATTTTTTTTGTTGTTGAAACACTTTAACATACGAGTGACATAATGATACAGAAATGCAGGCGCACACGCACACACACACACACACACA
The DNA here is from genome assembly GCF_037954235.1 of Aulostomus chinensis. NCBI lineage: Eukaryota > Metazoa > Chordata > Actinopteri > Syngnathiformes > Aulostomidae > Aulostomus > Aulostomus chinensis. The sequence continues at coordinate 33,002,236 of NC_141321.1, read as the reverse complement.
CACACACACTATTGATCTCGGTGAGTTTTGAGTCGTTCGGACAAACAATCAACCTGACGTAACAGGAAGAGCCGATCAAACATGAGTTATACAACTCGAGCCAAAACCAAACGCTGCCCAAAGCTCACGGGCTGTGCCGCTCACGTCATCAATGATTCGGTTCAGCTAGGACTCTGCCGTGGTGACGTCCAGCGGCAGCCAATGACGACCCTGCAGAGCAACTGTTACAACTGCCACCACTCACTGGAACTCGGCTTCCAGGGAAGCCTCATTTAAATTTGGGAAGACAAAAAAAGAAAAGCATAAGCAGAGCGTTGCTGGCACTCTATGACTGCACTGCTAATTAAGCACAAGGTAACAGCAAGTGTTTACTAATGTTACCATCAGCCGCTGGGCTGCTCTCTGCTGACATGCATATGTTTGGTTACAGGTCTGATCCGTCTGCGCTCCAGCCCGCCGCCACGCCTGCAGGGGGTTGAATATGTCCTCAACGTTACAGCAACGGATGACAATGCCTCAGGCGGACCGCAGGCCTTGTCATCCACGGCGCAGGTCATCGTGGGGGTGGACGACGTGAATAACAACAAGCCTGTCTTTGAGATGGTGAGACCAGCACGTACACGCCCATTTAGTGAAACCTCGCTGAGATTTACTTAACAAAGATTCCTGCTCGCTCTGCGGTTGTTTCTTCATCTCAGTGACGCCTCTCCTTTTCTACACAAAACTCCTGTCTTTCCACCTCTTTGTCTTTCTGCCTCCTCTATTTGTTAGTCTCTCTGGGGGAGAGATTAGCTGTCTTGACCCTCGTCTTTGCTGTCTCGTCTCCCTCCCTCCTACCTCATCTTTTTCTTTTAATTAAAGTTTGAGGAATGTGGGACATGCCCCAGCCGACCTCGGCCTCCAACCAGCAGTTTCCTACTCATGTCTCCATTTGCAATGAGGTGTCTTCTCAAAGCCCCCCTCAAGGTCTCACCAGACATGATTAGGAGTGGGGGCTTGCTGAGTAAACTCACTCTCTCCCGAGGAAAGCGAGTCCCAAGTGTTTCGCTTTCGGCTTCACGTCCCAGCGAGAGGAAATGGCGATGGGAGGCGAGATGAGTGTCAAGACCTAAGAGAGAAGACAACGAACATCATGCGGCAAGTGGATGATTCACTGCTGGACAAACAAGCCCACCCAGACTCTGCCCCTCCTGAGGGCATTCAGCAACATTGAAATAGATTGTAGGAGCAATTAGAGCGTATCATTTTGTTCATTATGAGATATTTCACTGAAACTTAACGTAGTCAGTAAGATCACAATCGAAAGTCAAAGTGGTAAACAAGAAATGCATGATATAGCCATCAAGGCTTTAATGGTTCAGAAAATGTGATGACATCCTTCCACATGAGCAGCTCAGTGGAGTGTTTAGTCGCATCAGATTAACAAATAAGAGGAGCAATTCATGGAAGATAAGATGATCATTTATTAGTCTCACCGTGGGGACATTTCTGATGCTACAGCAGCCAAGGGATTCTAAGAGCTTCAGTCATAAAGAATAAGCAACATACAAATATTGGAGCCAAATTAAAACAGGAATCGTGTACAGGATATAAGATATACTGTGACAGTTAAACACTGCAGTCCTAAGTCGATAACAACCACGACTATGAAATAAAAGCCTTTATGTAAAGAGTCACATCTCTCCTGCCACTATCAGGACCCGCGTCCGCCAAAGAACAAAGAACCAGCGCGTGAGGCTGTACGGGGGTCACCAGGAGGTGACAAATATTCCATGTCGGGGAAGACGCTGCTGTAATCACGGTCAGTTTTTACCCAGTTGTCCAATCACAGTTGAGGAGGGGCAGAAAAAATACCACAAACGAGAGGAACTGTCGTGTATGAGTGGCGAACATTGACAGCAGAGGAGCGCTGGAACCAGACGATGTCCTCGTAGACACGTCTCCTCACGCTAACAGGAGGACGTACCACTTGCTGACGTTTTTAATTTTCCAGCCTTTCCTTTTCCAACATTTCACCTCCAAATTGCCATCAAACGCTCCCACCAGGGTTTTCAGCTGGAACAATGAGGTGGACACGGGTCTTAACAATAACCTGTTATTACCTGATCCGCATCCTACAGTCCCGGTTCTTTTTTCCCTCTGATGGATCTCCCACCTCTAGGTAGTGCTCCCTCCCCCGGTAGTCTAGTTCTTCTTCTTCTTCTGTTCTTCCTTTACACTGCATGCCCAGAATTCCTTGTTAGTGCTGTGACACAAAGTCTGCCAGCTAACTTTGTAAGCAACAAGAGCAACGAAGCAAGTCAGCACATAGTTGCGAACTTTGTAATGAGAACAAAGCATCAGCCAGTTAGCTCTGACCTGCACTCCAGGAACACATCAAACATTCAACATAACCGTAACTCTCCCCAGCACGACTCGTCAACCACTGAGAAGTATAGACGGAGGAGATACCATGCGTTGTCTATGTGTGTGTGCGTGCGTATGTGTGTGTGTGTTTGAGTGTGTGTGTCTCGAGCCAATGATGGACAAAGAAACTGTGAGAAAAGGAACAAAAAAGTCCTGGAACAAAAGACTAAAAGAAGCTGAGAGCCGGTTTTTCAGTCAGTAAAGACATTCAAGGTTACTTGGTGTTTGGCAGCCAACAGCAGGACATTGAAGCAGAAAGGCCTTTTGTCTTGTTTTGATGCCCAATCTTCTAATGTACTGAAGACTCTGAAACTAAGGTCTGCATCACCGCACTGAGACAGTACACACACACACACACACACACACACACACACACACACACACACACAGAAGTGTACCTAGAGATGTGATTCCTTGGATTTATAGCCAGATCCTTTATTTCCAGTGGAGCAAATATCGTAAGACTCTGGCAAACACACATGAATACATTAAACTTGAGCTTTTTCCAAGTGTTTGTATATTTCTGATGGAGGAAACATTCCAGGAAAATACAGAATCTCTCTAAGAATGACCACACTCTTGAAGATAAATACATTGGAACACCACAAACAAACCACCAGCTGTTTGGGTCTTTAGATTGGATTTAGGATAGGATTACATATAATTATGACAAAATAATATCATTTATGGGAAGTAGATATGCATTTCCTAATGCTGGATTCCTTCAAGACAAATCCAGGAGTGGTAGGAGTGACCGGGGTCTCACACATCTGTCATTTCCTAATGATGCAGACGTTTGTTTCATAATCACAGAATTACTTCTGCCTCTATCAAAGCATCCCGTAGACGTGCGCGTCCACTGGGGTGGCGCAGAATAACGCTTCTGCAATATATTGCAAGAGTTCATCTCATGATGCAGTATCAATATTCTGGTACCAAATACTTCTATTCTGATCAAAACGGCAGTTGTTATTGACAAATTTCCCCCTACACTTAAGTTGTTGACAAGTTCTTTATTTTGTGCGTGTTTGTTGACGTTGACTAGTAATAAGACAGGTAGGTGAGTAATAAGAAATGAAGGCAGCACACCTTCTGTAAATAGAGATACAAACATGGAACAAGTGGAATCAGAAACACATCAAATTTAAAACTCAACAACATGTAAAAGCCAGGATACAAGCAGCATAAAGCCCCTGACAACTACGGATGGAGCGGGTGCGGGTGTGCCAATGCATTGTTGAACGATAGAAGAACGGACAGTAGATAATTAGAGAAGAAAGATAAGATGCAGGAGGTGAGGGACTAAGAAAAGATTAAAAATGTTCCTGTGTCGTTAATTAGATGTCAAAGGAGAACGTCGGCCAGCGGTTCAAAAGAACTCCTCGCCTTCCACTCTGTGTGGCCCATCAGCACTCGTGGGAGGAGAGGAAAGAGAGAAATGATGGAGGCAGGATGAGAGAGAGAGGGGGGAGGGAGGGGGAGAGAGAGAAAGAAATGAGTGACAAATGGGGTAGAGAGAGTGAGTGAGACCCTGATGGTGTTCAAAAGCAGATTATACAGCTTTGTGTCTCTGACAATTTCAGTGATTGACAATATCGTTGAAAATCCGAACACGGAGCAGCCACCTTGCATCAAGTCAAAGCTCTGAATGACTCACTATCAGTCCACAGCTCATGTTCAGTGTTGAACTGTAAGATAATGTCCCACTATCACTTCTCCCTCTGCAATAGGGAGACAAGAAAAATAACTGAATATGTGCGAAATGTAATCTCAGCGTAGATGTCATCAAGCCGCCGTTCTTCACAGCAAAGTCAGAAATCGGATGTACTTGATGTTTAGGGAGCCCGGCTGGGGCGAGAAGATCAGGTAGAAATAAGTTCAGCACCAGCTCCAGATACAGCTCAGTGAGAGTGGGCGGTGCTTAAGGTCGTGAGGTTTGGAAAACCTTTTTTTTTTTTTTTTTTATCGTTATGAGAGACGACAGCTGATGACAGCCCTTGAGGTACTAATGGCTGTGTTGAGCTCTCAAAGACCCCCCCCCCCAATCTACTTTGTGAATGCAGAATGCAGAAAGAGCCAGCCATGTGTACTTAGCTTGAAGCTAATGACAAGTGAAAGCTAACTGTCCAAAAATAGCTGTTTACAAACTCTCAAGCACATCATCCAGTATAATCCGCCTCTCCTTTGTCCATCCGGACAAACAATAATCCACCAACACTTGAACTCCAGCTAAAACAGACTTCACAAAAAATGCTCAGGGGTGGCAGGTACGAGGAGATTGGATCAGACTGAATGTGGCAGCTGGTTGTCAAGTATTCAAGGTGGTTTTTGTTTTAGTTTTAGCCATCAGTCACCATTAGCTTGAAGCTAAACATACGTGACTGGCTCTTTCTGCATTCTGTAGTCACACAGGAGGGAAAAATGTCTTTAAAAGGTTGTTTCAACTACATTGCTCTTGTTACTAAGGTGCTGCCACATCACGTGACCTTCCACCGCCACGCACGCTGGTGTCATGTGTTCTCCGACATTGCTTTGGTCTGGTGCTGCATGGCCACACGAGCACCGGACTTTGTTCTTGGGTTCCCATTGGCAACCACAAGTCAAACTGCTGTTTTGGAAGGTGTTGGTGGATGAGACTTCTATTCATTTCCTGTTTGCATCTGCAAGATGTTTTCTTTCCTTTAAAAAAAAATCAACAAAAGTGTTTATTTCAACCCCAAATCAGGATGTTTTCCTTAATGTGACGAAGTGTTTCTGAGCCTAAACCTGACCAGACCATAACTTTACAACCCTAAGATAAGATGGCGGCGCACAGCGGTGCAGCGGCTTCTCGTGCTCCTGGGATTAAGCTTTTTTCTTCGTACCTTCTATTTTCTTCGTCTGTCAAATACAACCCAGCCAAACTGTTGGCCACCAAAGACAGACCACTATTTCACCGAAGCTGAAATCGACACTTGGAAGACTGAGGCTTCGAAGGTCAACACAGTGGCGCGGCAGAGCCGGCAAGAGGAAGCGGTGTTCCCGACAACAAAAGAGAGGGAAGCGGGTGAGTGGGCGGGCGCGCTAGCCCAACTAAAGGCTAGCAGACCACCGATACCTACTTTTTTTCTGGCCAACGTCCGCTCACTGGACAACAAGGTGGACCTGCTTCGGCTGAGGGTTTCTGTAGATATGAGGAAATGTGCTGTTCTTTGCCTCACAGAAACTTGGCTCAACCAAAACATGCCAGACTCAGCCTTCCAGATCGACGGGCTACAACTTTTCAGAGCAGACCGCGACCACTGATCCGGGAAAACACAGGGAGGAGGGCTCTGTGTGTACGTGAATGAACGTTGGTGTACAAACTGTGGACTGGTAAAAAGCCACTGCGCCGAAGCGATAGAACTAATGACAGTGAAATGTTGGCCGCACTATCTGCCACGAGAGTTCACCGTGGTGTTCATCACCATTATTAACATCCCGCCGGGTGCGAATGCTAACGAAGCATTGAAGGAGCTTCACGACACCATCAGCTTGCTGCAAGCAAAACACCCAGAGGCGTTTTACGTGGTTGCGGGAGACTTTAATCACGTAAAACTGACGGACACTCTGCCCAACTTTTACCAGCATGTCACCTTCCCCACATGGGGAGATAACACTCTGGACTGTGTGTACAGCAACATTCACGGTGCGTACAGAGCTCTTCCCCGCCCCCACCTTGGCCTCTCCGACCATATCACCGTCCTGCTGGCGCCTACGCACTGCCTCCTGCTGAGACGGATCAGGCCAACAACGAAGACTGTCACTGTGTGGCCTAATGATGCAGCCTCTGTGCTCCAGGACTGTTTTCAGTGCACAGACTGGCAGGTCTTCAGAGAGGCAGCCACGTATGAGGGAGAGGTGGATCTGGAGGAATACACCTCCTCTGTCCTCGGGTACATCTCCAAGTGTGCTGATGATGTCAACACCACAACCAGCACAGTAACCTGCTACCCGAACCAGAAACCCTGGCTGAATGCGAAAGTGAGAGTGCTGCTGAAAGCCACGGACACTGCTGTTAAAGGCAGGTGAGGCATCAGCACTCACCAGCACCAGACTCACACCACCACCTGATGACACGCCCCTCAGTGTGACCACAGCAGACGTGAGGAAGACCCTTCAGGGAATCAACCCTCGCAAAGCTCTAGGCCCTGACAACATCCTGGGGCGAATACTGAAGGACTGTGCACAACAGCTGTCTGAGGTGCTGGCAGACATCTTCAACACCTCACTGGCACTGTCATCTGTCCCCACCTGCCTAAAGACTGCCACTGTTGTTCCTGTCCCCAAGTGCTCCACAGTGACAGGCCTTAAATGACTACCGACCCATTGCACTCACCCTGGTAGTCATGAAGTGCTTTGAGAGGCTGGTCAAGGCCCACATCAAGACCTCCACGTCTTGATGTGGGCCTCCGACGTCACTGTGGACCCCCACCAGTACGCCGACAGGCAAAACCGCTCCACTGATGACGCTATTTCATCAGTGGTCCACACAGCCGTCACCCTTCTGGAGAGCTGGAACTCCTACGTCTGCCTGCTCTTCCTGGACTTTTCCTCCGCCTTCAACACCATCATCCCACAGACCCTGGTGCAGAAGCTCTCCTCCCTTGGATTGAGTCCCACATTGGGGAATTGGGTCCTGAACTTCCTGACCAATAGACCTCAGACCGTCAGGATCCACAACACCGTCTCCTCTTCCATCACCCTCAGCACCAGCTCGCCACAGGGCTGTGTGTTGAGCCCCCTCCTGTTCACTCTGCTGACGTACGACTGTACGGCGAGACACTCTAGCTGCCATATAGTCAAGTTTGCAGATGACACAGCTGTTGTAGGACGCATCACTAACAACGACGAGTCCAGAGAGGAGGTGGAACACCTGGTGCAGTGTTGCAGAGCAAACAACCTCTGCATCAATGTCCAGAGGCGGTGGTCAAGGCTGCACAAAGAACTGTGGGGAGCTGTCTTCCCTCCATCTCAGACCTCTACACCTCACAATGCAAGGGGAGGGCCCTACGCATCATGAAGGACTCTATCCATCCCGCACACAGTCTTTTTTGTCCTCTCCCCTCTGGCAAGCGGTTGAGGAGCATCCAGAGCATCCAGAGCAGGAACACCAGGCTCAGGAAAAGTTTCTTCCCTGCAGCTGTCAGACTGCTGAACTTGAGCCGTGCCCTGTAGTCTCCCACCCTCTCCCATCCACAGTGCAATGTCTCGTCCTCTAAGTGCAATATCCCTCAACTTGATACTTGTAGGTACACACTCTTGACTTGTACATATACCTTCTTCTTTCTATTTATATATTTAATACTTTATATATATATTTCTATATATCTCCTTCTGTAAATATCTTTGTGTTTGAAATACCTACTGTATTTCTGTTCCCTTCTCTCTATTATGCTATCTCTGCTCTCCCGGGACCAGAGTTCAATTTTCGTACCACCAACATGGAAATGTGAGTGGTACGACAATAAAGATCCCTTGAATCCCTGATGTGTCACAGCGGCGCCAATGTTACATCAGAGGGTCACAACAGTTGATATGGAGTTCTGACCTGCAGACAATTAATTAAAAGGGTTTCACTTCCATTCTGTCTCATACATTGGATTGTTTTTTGTAAACAGTAGTTTTCCCAGCACGTCCGCTCTCCTGCGTTTTCTTACATTTGAGTGGTCTTTGGGGAGAGCGTGACCAATTTTACAGTGCTGACTTGCAGCTATTACTGCATGAAGTGGTTGGGAGGCAGAATCAGTTCTACGCAGCCTTTCTGACATGTTGTTTCTGGGCTATAAAGCGAGGAAGAATTGTTCTTGGATCTCTTGTTGAAATGTTGTCTGCTGCACTCCACCAGTTTCATCTTGTTTTGCAGTCTGATTTTTTTTGGGGGGGGGGGGGAGACCTGCAAGGCCAAGCTATTTGTTGAAGCCCTGAAGTTTGTGTTTCCAGATTTCACTCTCAGCTTCGTTCCTACTTGTTGGGTTTGTTGTTAGCACAAAACACTTTACAGGTCAGTGGTGAATTTAGGCTGTTCTTAGAGATGCTCCAACACTTCGAAAGCTCATCTAGGAATCTCTAGACCTTAAATAATGATTTATTTTTAGGTGGCCCCGTCATGTTAAGGCCTTGTTTTCCCTGGTAGCTCAGCAGACTGAAGCAAGTTTGAATGTTGTGGTAGTGTAGATAGGAAACACAAGTTTGAATGTTGATGAGTAAAACTGATGAATGCTCTGACAGGGAATCGATTATCACTCAGACTCAGTTGAGCGGAGTCGAAGAACATTGACTATGGGCTAATGCTAACTCTCTGAGCTCCTCTGCGTTCACACTCGCCAGCTAACAAGCTAACTGGTGCATTTTAATATTTAGCTAAAATCGTCATGACATTTCTGATTGAATTTGGCTTCAGAGTATATTGACTGGAAACTAACAGGCGGTTAAGTGGAATAAGTAATTCACTTGCAAATGACATTTATATTTTCTTGAAAGAATATTTTTGAGTGTAACTTAGCAATAGATACAATTGTTACTGCTTTATTTATTATTACATTTGAGAATATGAAAGTTGTCATTTGAAACGAGCTATTTAGAAGGGGAGTTGCACAGTTTCGCGAGGTGCTGTGTGTACGTTTCTCATCAGAGGCCGAGCGCCGCTGACAGTCTGGCCCTCACCTGCTTTTCACAGGGTTTTTCTGTCAGCCGGAGGATGGGACAAGCAAGAGCCCATCAAAGCGGCATCTTGAGATAAGGCGCTATTGAGATGCATTCATCAGAAAATATTATGTGGACCTTGATGAAAATAAATCAGGCCTACTACTTGTACCTGTCCAGACCTATGTGATGGTTCCAGTTGTGCGTTTGTCTGTAATAGAGGGGTTGGTTACGGTCGGCCCTGACGGAGCGCTCCAAGTGCAGTTCCAGTGATTATATGAATTGGATTGAACGTATTACTACACGGCTGGAACTGTCAGTCTCTCAGGAAAATTGGAAGGTGTTTTGTTTCAGTGGTGATTGTCAGGGTGGATAGGGAATACACACAAGCACTCACACACACACACACACACACACACACACAAGCTCACACGTTTTAGTTTCCTGCTATTCACCTCCAGAGATACAAAGACTTTCAGTGCCCCTGTTAAACCACATGCCATTTACAGTCGGTTGTCATGCTGTCTGGATGACTTTTATCTGCTGTGTTTAGTAGTCCTGGTGAGTTAGATGTTGTATTTGCTCCATGTGTGTGTTTGTGTGTGTGTGTGTGTGTGTGTGTGTGTGTGTGTGTGTCTGTGTCTGTGTCTGTGTCTGTCTGTCTATCTCAATGAGTGACTGTCTGCCTGGATTTGTTGTACAAACTTTTCAGCTTAAATTTGATTCCTGCCTACCCTGAGTACCTTGCATCGGCGGTGGTTTTGAGAGTTCACGCTGCCACGAGATCACGCAAGCAACCATCGGGTCGAGTTGTTTTTGTGTCCAGACCAAAGCAGTCCGGACCAGTCAGTGTCTCATCAGCTCCAATGGTGGAGTTGCATTTTGATGCAAACTCTCCTCTGTTGTCTCTCACCTGATCTTATCCTAAGATTCATTTACATTCATACTTTAAGGTATTAAATGAGATTGGTTGATTTGTCTTGCAGCCCGTAGTGTGTTTGTCATCTTTCAGCCTGGACAGCCCCTAAATCAAGCATCTGAAAATATGGCCGGCACGTTTTGTTCCTACAGCTGCATTTAAACCGGGTTATGTGTTCTGCTGCTTCAGTACTCTTCCAAGACTAAAGCTCCGGAACCCCTGCGGAACACACATGAACCAAGGATATCCAGGGATTCGCACAACTCACACAACTACAGACTCATCCGACCTTTCGTCACGTATGGTCAGGCCGGATGTAGTTTTGACCTCGTCATTTGAACCGCTGTAACGGTGAACTGTCTCTCATCTTTGTGATCCTGTGTCAGGTTCGTAGTTTCCAGGTGTTTGTAGTTCATGTCACATTCATGTCCAGTGCTTCATCCTCGCACCTGCAGCACATCACTCCACTGAATGGACAGGTGTGACTGGCATGTAAGAACTCATTCTTTCAAGGTTCTCCATTTGTTCAGGGGACAAATACGTGTGAACGTGCGTCGTGGCTGTTGAACCTTTTTATCTGTCTTTTATCCGTGTGTATCACTTCACTCAAAACCAGGACATTAAAAAAAACAACAACAAAAAACACTGCAGTTACCCTCAACAACGTATAAATACATCTAAGATTGTCTCCTGGAGAACCAGCAGCAGTCAAAGCCAGGAAATCGGGTCGATCTTGTTTTCCGTTCAATAGCAAGTGTAACCAACGTCTGCATTTCAGGATTTTGTGTGTCTCTCCTCGTGGAATGAATGACATTGATTGACACTCGAAGAACATTGTCCCAGTCTAAGAGACGTGCGCTGTACTTGTGACGCACGTGGAGGAAGTGATGCACTATGATTCCAATGATAACCCACATAATTGTGAGGCAGGAGGAGAAAGGAGTGAGATGTTAGCCGTGTTTCAGGTGTCGGCTCCTGACATCGAGACTGATCTGGAGGATTGGGTTTGACCTTTTCTTGACCCCATCGTCAGGAACACCTGTTTACTGATCATGGCTTTTAATCAGCAGCCTGATATTCTGCTCATGTGCCAGAGATGAAATTATCCTGCCAACAAAATAATGCTCACCATCAGTGATAGAAACATGTCTGTGGGCAAACTTTGACAGGGATGAGCTCTTTGCGTACACAGAACAAATCTCAAAGTGGCTGCAAAAATAAAAGTGTTATTTGTGTTGGATGTACTTTCTGATACACAGCTGAGGCCTGTCGATGAAGTGTTGGCCCCATTGCCGGTGGCAAGCACATGTTTTTGAGCAGCACAAAACACTCTGGGCACCAAAAGATCAACGGAATTCATGTGTTCCCAAATGCCAGAGAGGTGGTGAACGCATCACAAAGCAGCGATTTAACACTTTTGCCGAGTGTGTGCTAGAAAAGGCTCGGGGACCCCTGACCGCGGCTGCCAGCACCTGCCTAAAACACAAGGAGATAAATTCTATTTTCACTGTATTCCCACTACTTTGTGTCTTCTCTGTCTAACCCCTGCGCCTGCTGTCTCCTCGTCAGTGTCAGCAGTACCGAGAGAGCACGGCGGTTCTGGAGAACCAGCCGGCAGGGACCTTCGTTCTTCAGGTTCATGCTGTGGATGCTGATGAAGGCTCCAATGGAAGGGTCACATACGGTTTCATGCACAAGGATTCCACTGTGCCAGCATTCAGTATACACCCTGACACAGGTACATGAACACACACACACTTGCTTCTTTTTGCAGTGACACACACACGCCTGCGATCAGTGTCTGGTGCGACTCTGGCCATTTCAGTTTGTTCTGTGCAGTTGCAACTATTTGCGGGTTGTTAGAAATGCAGCAATGTGGAAGAATATAATACAACCTGGATAGTGAGCAGAGCCTCTTACTAATAATATTCTGCATTTGCAATTTTTACACAATACAGTTTTCAAAACTAATACCACTTGGCGAAGTAGTCCCCGTGAGCAGTAATGTTACCTACTCTGTATTACTTTTCTGTTAAAAGGTAACTGTGCCCTTTATTCTAATAGGATTAACATAATTTATGTAGTACATTACAGTACAGAACACAAATAAGTCAAGTAAGAATAAAGAAAAACAACAGCAGGAATGACAAACCAGTCCGAAACTGGTAATAAATCTGTCAAATGAAAACACATAACACAAAACAATATGATAAAAATATTCCTCTCTGGATTTGATGATGTGAAAAGGTCTCATTTCCAATCTTCCCTTCTGTCTTTAAAGTTTGATGTCATGGCAGAAAACAAAGATTGCATCTTTTCTTTTAGAGAATCCAAGCTGTGTTGGGTGTAATCTAACTAGTGAACCTCATTACCTCTGTGCCTGTAGGAGTAATTGTCACTGCTAGGAAGTTTGACCGTGAACGCCAGCGGGAGTATGCGGTGACCGTGACCGCCACCGACCAGGCAGCAGACCCACTGATTGGCATCTGTCAGCTCAACATCCTCATTCTGGACCAGAACGACAACAGTCCCAAGTTTGAGAACATCCGATATGAATGTAAGAACCTAATATAAGGAATGTAAAATAAAAGACAGCAAATCCCTGCAGGCAAAGCACATGACTTCCTCTCCTCCCGTAGACTTCCTCCGTGAGGATACCATGATCGGGACCAGTTTCCTGCGGGTGGCGGCTCACGACGATGACTTCGGCACAAACGCAGCCATCACGTACTCGATGTCCGGTGAACAGCCAGAGTACCTGAGGGTCAACCCCCTGACCGGCTGGGTGTACGTCAACCAGCCCATCTCTCAGGTACACAAAGGACAAACCCATGGCGCCAAACCGCTCAGCTGCAGCTTGTAGGGGAAATGGAAACAAGCTCTAGTGAGGACATGTACTCCGCTCAGGATTAAAAGTATGTTTAATTCAAGACTCGTTGATCAGCTTTCATCTGCCAGGAACCCTCAGAGCAGACTGAGATTCCTCAAGATTATGAGAAGAGAAGCTCCAGATCTGCCATCGTTTCCTGGCTGTACAGCGGTTACACGATGATCATTGTTTATTTTGCTCTTGGGAACGGGAATCTGCGAATATTCTCGTCCGGTAAAACCAAAAGAATATTGCTGCTGTTCAGCTGCCGCTCTTTATGTATATTTCAAGCAACTTTTAGGCAGGAATGGAGGTGTTTAACCTTTAATGTGAGGTTAATTTTGTTGACAAAGCCTAGAAGTTGCCTCGGCTGCTGTGGCCATGCACTGATCAGCCACAGCTCCAGGCAAGTGGCGGGGCAGGCCAGGTTAGCTGTCCCCACTCACAGGACCTCACAACATCATCATCCCAGTGGTAAACCTTCAGTCACCCACATACGGTGCTCTTGGTGATGGTACACGAGATCTACTGTAGTTCTCTCTTGATGAAACCAAACCTCAGTGGCTTCAACAGTGATGCCATAAAAAGTGTCAGAGCTTCAGACTGACTCCAGGCTCCTCGCTGTGTTGTATTTCTGGAGCAGTGCAACACGGTTCCTTGCTGATGCATACTTGAATGGGAGCTTTGGATTTTTATTACTTGTCCTAATTAGGTGTTCTAAAGGGCTAATCAAGCTTCTGCTGCCTCTGCAAACGGGACAAAAGCCCTTCTGAGGAAATATGCAATTTCTTAATTTCAGTCAAGAGCTGGAGAGGTGCTGGGAGTAATTTGCAGGTACAATTAAATGCTGCTTCTGTGAGAACACTAACGGAAATGTGAATCAGTTTGCATTTGGTTCCCGTCCTGCTGATAGCAGGGCTGAGTGGGTTGAGGCGGGGCAGGGCAGCGGTGAAGTCCAGTGGTCTGGAGCAGAGCTGAATATGTGGTAATGTCTCAGAGGCTGTGTAATGGAGCCTTTTCTTTCGGCATCGGGAGAAATAATGTGGCTGATATCGTTCTCACTTCACTGCCTCCAAACTCTTCGCTTCAATAGAAACAAGAAAAGCAATCTTTGAGGAAGCATGAAAGAGTGAGGGCGCAGGAGAGGATTTTTCCATGTAGCCTTAAATGAGTGCAGCAGTGAGAAAAACACCAGATAGCAACCTATCACCATCTCAAGTTCCTGTCTGGATCCTCTGCACCCTGCATGTGTGACTGCCACTTTTGTTCCTTAGAGGTTAACTCATACAAAAGCTTGTTTGCTAATGCAACTTCATCATACACAAGCAGGCAGCACATTATATACTGTATATGTATGTTTATATATATTTATATAGATTTATATATAAACATTTTTAACTGCACATTACTGAGGATACTTTATACTTAGTACAATTTTACTTTTTTTCCTCTTCTTTTTAAACACATTTTAATAAATTGGCCATGAACTGTAGCTGCTTAAAAAAGAGAGATTGCTGCCAAAGGAAATTTCATTGTATTCCTGTACAATGACAACAAAGCTTCTTCTTCTTCTTCTTCTTCTTCTTCTTCTTCTTCAGTTATTTTAGACTTTGCCAATATGACGGTTTCTTGTCTTAATTGCTGAGGGCAAACATTGAATTGGAAACCTGTGTAACTGTAATAAGTCTTGAAAATTGATCTCTGGTCATGAGAAAATCCGGCTGCGCTACATGGCTACGAGGTGCATGGAATGAGAGAGCAACTGTGAGAAAAGTTGTTTTCTGTTGTCTCCAGCTAGTGAAACCGTGATCATTTCCCCTGATTGCAGTTGCTAAAGTGAATTGCTCTCATCAGTTATAAGACACGCTGGCGCCGTTCCATCAATACGGGATCTTTAAGTATGTTTTTTTCAACCGTTTAGCCTGAAGTTGATTTGTTGCTGCACAGGCATGTGGAGAATGGATTGCCTGCTGAAATCTGTGTGATCAAGATTCATAATGTTCATCAGTCTCTGAGGAAGCAATAATTGTCAGTGTCTCTCACATTCGAACCGGCAACATGAAAACACACATCAAGTCATCTTCTCTTCTTTTTTGCCTCAGAGGACCTACATCACCAGGGAGATTGTTGCTACAGACGGGGGAAACCGCAGCAGCTCAGTCGAACTTGCAGTCACCATCACCAACGTGAAGAATCAGCCTCCGCAGTGGGAAAAGGACAGCTATGACGTGGTCATACCCGAAAACACCGTCCGGGACACGCCCATCGTGGTACGTCAGACTGCAGGACATGGAACAGTATTCTGAGCCTGCACAAGCCTCCTGAGTAAAGTGAAGAAACACAGCGGCTCTGCCACGTGTTCTGCTGTTCCCTATGTTACAGAACCTTCGCGTTCTCCCGGTTCTGACTGTTGGCTGCATGTTCGCTTTCCCAGAACCCAACATTAAGTGACAGTTTTACACTCCAAGGGTGAAAAAGGTATTGATGTCATGCAGCCTAGCTGAACACCACTAGACCTCAGGGCAGGGCGATATCTTGACATTTATATCAGTACAGAGGTGAGGTGTGGTGGCATTGCTGTTTTTTCCTTGTTTAAATTGTGTCGTGAAACCATGAAATTACTCCTTTTCAAAACGCTGTCTCAAGAAACAATGTGATGAAGACGAGGAGACGTGGTGGAATTTATTGGTGTATAAAAAGAGCCTGAGAATGTTGCGGTACGAGTGTTTGTCCATGCTGAAGAGCGTTAGCCTCCTCTTGAAGGCAGAAATTATGGCCAAGCTGTTTGAGCGGTCGAAATGGGGAGTGTATAAATACATACGTTCTAGGAAACATTCAGTACTCAGACTCAAAAAGTATCTTCACAGGTGTGTATGCATATGCTCATGTATCACACACACATACTTGTTGCCTGGAAAACTTCGTTCTGCACGGTGATTCAATTGTGAATTCTCCGAACACTCAGCAGGATAATTATTGGGTTTGTTGGTCTGTCCTCCGTTCAGCGGGATGAGCCTTCAGCTCCTGGACCGATTTGAATGACATCCTGCAGAAAGATGCATCAGAGCTTCATCTTGGTAGACGTGAACCAAAGAGTAGATGCAGGAATTTCTTTTCAATTTCTTTTGCAAGAGAGGCCTTTTTTTGACATTTTCACTAGTATGTCAATTTTACGCGGATAAAAAAGAACAAAAACAACTTCAGGCATATTTCTAATACTTTTGGGAATAATTCCAGACTTTTGTGGCGTGTCATACAGACATTTTTCTGCCTTTGGCAGCGGCAGCCATTGTGAAGGCCTCTTTTGGGGTTGTTCATACTGTACTTTTGTCCCATTCTGCTCCAGGTGGTATCCCAGCAACCCTGAGAGGGAATTCCTTCTCATTTGATGCAAATATGACAGAATTCTGTTCTAGTTTGTGTTCCTCTGGATTTGCTGTGGGGATTAAAGGGCACTGTGGCTGCAGGAAGCACATTTTTTCTGCTATAACATTTAATGTCCTGAAAGGTCAAACATCACTATGACATCATCAGCCGTTACTCAGTCTCACCTCAATCAAGCCTTGAGAGAATAATTGGCTCCATTTTTGCCAGAACAGTCCCTAAAACCTTCATGGCCCATTTATCTGAAGTTTACTCCACATTTCAAGTTTGGTGGGAATCTGGACAGACACGGACGTAAACTGCAGTTGTCTCTCACTCGGTCCCTCTCTCTTTGTCTCTGTCCCATTCCTGCTCTCTTCCGCCCCACCTGGTCGGGGCTGATGGCCACCTAGCGAGAGTTCTACGTAAATATTGGTTTTGCGTGTCTTGCGCTATGATGGAGAGATACTGGACTACCATCAGCAAAACACATCGATCGGTAGTTCGTCTCCCAAAAGCCTCCTAGAAACACGGAGAGAACTGTTTTCATTCAAAGTGTTGATAAGTCCAAGTAGTTGAAGTTAACGTAGTTAGAACGTGCCTGAGCGACACGTAATGCAGCAGACTTATCAATGAAGGAAGAACCCGTCAACTGGGGTCCTAAGCGGTGATCCGCGCCCCTTGAACGTGTCGTTCAGAACCTCCCCTGATCACCGCGGTAAAGCTGCCGTCGTCATCCGTTGGCGTTGCCGTCAAATGCCATTAACAGATTCTCTGTCTAAAAATCTCTTGACAGCAATTAAGCCCATTAAGGTTTCTGATGAATATTTGAAACCAAAGGCTGGAAATGAAAAGACAGAGGAGAGCACTTCACATGTGTGCTTCATTTTTTTTTTTTTTTTTTTTTTGGTACGAGAGGTCTGATAGAGGCAGGCAGACATTTCGGTCCCGACAGCGCCGTGTACTAATTGTAGGTCCGTGTTGATTCGACTGTTCTGCAGAGTTGCGATGACTCTCAGTGGCTTCTAAGAGCTCTGCCATGGAAATGTGACGTTTTTATGGCTTAAATAATCACATACAGTCGTCGGGCATGTTTGCAGACTGTGCGGGCCTGATAGCGTGTCTCATTACTGTAGCTGCTTTGCTCTGCAGGTTGAACTGCTACAGCGAGGTCACCCTATATAGGCTTGGCTGCATCTCGTCTGCGATGACATTTTTGATTTTAATTGGAAGAGTGTATGTATCGTCTTTGAGTAGTCGCTCCTTAATTAGTGTTGGTAGAGCAGAAAATAAAAAGCACTGTTTCCTTTGATCCCACCGGATTCAGCTGCAGTCGAGTCGAACAGTTTGAGATTTACTACGTTAATAATTTACTCTTCATTATAATGGCCTCTAAAACATTTGGGCTGATTGTTTTTCTAATCAAAGCTCACGCTTCCATTGAAACGCTACGGCAGCTGTTCCAGTCCCAGGACATGACGGCTGTCTGGATTCATGATCAAATACAAGAGAAGATGTCTGTTTTATTTATTTATTTACTCTCCTGGTCACCTTACTCTGACAAAAAAATCATGACTGTCCTTGTTCTAGAAACAAGAAAACAACATCTGCGTCGCTTCTCTCAACCTGGACAGGCCTTAAAATTCCTTTCATACTCAACTCTTTCCCCATAAAGAAGGGAAATACTGTGAAATGATTAATTTAAACCAGTATGACAGTTAAGATTTATCAAATGACCAGTGAGCTACGGGAGACTTACTCGTCTGACGGAGCAACAAACCCTAAATCTGTCACTGTCCTCTTCAGGCGGATGTTGAAATTTAACTTTTCTACCGTCGTCTCTCTTCAGCAGCCAACGTGTGGTTTCAGGTCTGGGCCAGTCAAGGGGGGTTTATCGGTAATCGGGAGAACTGAAGGGTTGTGGTTGTTGCTGTGTTTATCAAATGTACCAAATCTGATGTGTTACTTTGTAGCTAAGATATCTGCTGCTGGTCTGCAAACCCTGACAGTCCTGAAATTACCAGCTAAACTCCAGCATGAAAAGACTTGTGGAGCTTTGCGCTCTGGTGTAAGAGAGTTCCCCAGCGTTGCCTTCTCTTTCCACAGACCATCAAGGCCACCTCTCCCCTTGGGGATCCGAGGGTAACGTACAACCTGGAGGACGGTATGGTTCCAGAGACCAACATGCCTGTCCGCTTCTACCTGACCCCCAACCGAGAGGACGGCTCGGCCTCCATCCTGGTAGCGGAGCCTCTGGACTACGAGACCACCAGGAACTTCATGCTGAGGGTCCGAGCCCAGAACGTCGCAGCAGTCCCGCTGGCAGCATTTACCACCGTCTTCGTCAATGTCACCGGTGAGTGTTGCTTTACTGGTTTGAATCACTGGTTTGTTTCGCCATAGCAGGAGTGTTATTTTGGATTGCATTTTCATCATTCACAATAATCATCATCTCCCAAAGCAGCCGTGTTCCTGCTAACGATAATTACAATTTTGATGGGTGCGATACAAGTTACTGGAAGAATAAAACAGAATTAAATGACTTGTTGGGACATAAATGTCTAAAAAAGGAAGTTATTTCCATTCAAGAGCAGCATCAAGCACTTTGCTCAGGCTGCAAGCTAAAGACTCATTTTGACAGTTGTATAAATGTCATTTCGTTCTTTACTCTTGTCCTCAATATTCTACGTCGAGGCTGTTAAAGATCTTGCTTCATAGCTCATAAACACAGACAGAAAGAGACCGATGACGAACGAGACCAGAGGGCTCGATGGTGGGATGTTGCTGTCTAAGTCTAGTTGCATTTTCAAGTTCCAAAACTATATAAATTCAAATTACATGAATATGCTTCTCACTGGGGCTGTCAAAACTGGAACAAATTACTATTTCTTCTTCTTCTTCTAAGAAAAAGACATACACAAAAAATGTAGGTTTGGTGTTTTTTTTAAATATTTCAGTATGAAAGTATGTACAGTATTAATATATGAATATATGTTTCGACCATGAGAGGACAAAACAATACAAGGCCTACATATTCTTTGAACATAAAAACCCATTTTTGCATACTGGCACAGTCCATTACAGTAAAATACAGATAAAACTTCATCTTTGCTTTGTGTTCAGAGTGAAAATGTGCTGCCTCAACATCAAATAAAAAATTCCTGCGGTGCCTGAGCCATTGGACTGATACTGGCGATACGTGAATACTGGCGATACGTGAATACTGGCGATACGTGAATACTGGCGATACGTGAATACTGGCGATACGTGAATATAACGGACATTTTCCAAGACCAAGTTATTTCCAAATGAAGCAAAAGTATTTACAAAAGGGGCTTTTCAGTTGACTCGGTGTGGAGATCGGTCTCTCTGGGTCTGAGGCAGACAAGCCTGGTAACTTCAACTGCGTGTGTTGCAGCCATATTCACCGCTCCCTCCACCTCTGCGTACAGTTTTTCTCCTCCTTTTATTGATGTCATGTGTCCATGGATGCTAGCTGGCATCAGTCACTCAACCGTCGGTCAGTCTGCCACCTGCGTTCAGCACCTATTTGCTCGTTCTGTGTGCTTCACTCAGAGCTTTGCGCCTGGTTACTTGGCGTGAGTCTCCATCGCCACTGCTGGCAATGTTTGCTCTCTCTTGACCTTGCTGCTCAGAATAACTCTGCCCACCCAACATGCCCCCGACTCTCCTGCGTTTAATCTCCTTGCAACGTTCATGCACGCGCACATGTATGCATGCATGCGAGCATTACCCCATCCCATCAACTTAATCCAGTGAGAAATACTGTAATTAATTCATACAGACCCTTTCCCTTTCCCTGCCTCCCTGCCCTCTGCTCACCAGCCCACTTATCACCTGCCCCTCCTCTGCCTTATCTGTCTCAATAAGAAGCTCTTTGACTTTTCCAGGGGCGGGGAGGCTGAGGGAGGGAGGTCTGTAATGGATTTAAGGCCCCATGTTTAATTCATATATTAAGACATTTGTATAGAAGAAGAGTGGAGGAGGGAAGTGTGCATGGAGCAGCAGCGGAATGTGTGTCTCTGCGATGATTTTGGCCTGAAATCAGATGGGGTAAAATGTGGCTTTTGCTATTCAGGCAAAATGTGTCTGGCTCCCTCCTTGAGCTCACTGTAGTGTTCTCCTGTAAGAAAATATGCATGCTGTGTCCACTAGATAATGTTTTGACCCTCATCTTGACACCAACAAGAGTTGCAGGAATGCAGGTTGGCTTACCCCGTGTAAATATCGTTGTGTAATAGCTGCTGCATTTGCATAATTGTAGCTGTTGGCAATTTGGCAGCGAGTGATGGTTTAACTGAGTAGCTGATGTTCCAAACACTTAACGGTGCAATGAAACAAGCGAGCGCTTGAATTCCTTGGTCACTTCTTACTGCATACCACAACGCGGCACCAGAGAGCGTACCTGCTTTTGGCATCTGTTAGTTTCAGACCCTGGTTAAGATGATTATCCAAAAGTAGTTCTTGCCAAGCAGTCTGACTGAAAAAAAAAAGCCTCATCACAGTGAATATTACTACGCCATTGGTTGGCATTCTATGAGAATGCGGTTCAAGTTCCACACGCACAAACCCACACACACTGAAATATCGTAACCATTTTCCACCGTATTGATCCCCAGAGAGACTCAACCATTTTCTCTTGAGTGGAGTTTACATCTCAGTTGTCACCTTGACATGAAATTATGCGTATGAGACACAGCATCAGCTGAACTTGTGACAAAAATAGGAACTGCTTTTATTGACCTTGGGGGCATTGTGTTTCTCCCCGTCCTGCTGTCACAGAAACTGAACTTTTCAACACACATACAGCAGCTCACATGTTGTACAAACACACCTAACAATGGTGACACATTTCACTTCTTTCACAGCCAACATATGACAGGACCTCCAAAATGCTGCACAATGCTCCCGGCCAACGCAACGCACAAAGGCGACATGTTTAACCAAAAATGGCCACATATTGCAAAATCCATGTTACATGAATGGCAACATTCCACAACTCCGGTACATAATGCCTAAGTGACGGTGGTTGCACGTCTATCAAGTTCAGGAAATCTCACGCTCTCTTGAAAACAGGGTCGTTATTCGGGGTCTGCTTATTTGCTGAAGTGACACATTAAACCTCTGTTCGCACATAGTTGATATTACGTCGGGACCTCATTTAGTAAAGACACTATCCACCACTGACTTTTTACAAATGACTGATATTATCCCCCAGATAATCACAGCAATTTCACCAATGCAATAACCAAATCAGCCGACGTAAATCCGGAGTGGGAAAGAGGAAGGTTTGGTCCAATTAAAAAGCCCAGAACTGATACACCAGTTAAACCAGAAAGTCCTTTGCTCTGTAATTGCAACTTTGCAAATTATGGAGATGGCAGATTGGCACAAGGTAAAGACCGCAAACATCCCACATCATTATTTCAAATTACCAGCGGCGCCCAGATAACAGGCAAATATGGCTGGACGTACACTACGAA
Organism: Aulostomus chinensis; assembly: GCF_037954235.1. NCBI lineage: Eukaryota > Metazoa > Chordata > Actinopteri > Syngnathiformes > Aulostomidae > Aulostomus > Aulostomus chinensis. Next base: position 32,980,512 of record NC_141321.1, on the reverse strand, counting down.
CACCTCGTTTCTTACAATATCGTTGTGACCCTAACCCTAAATCCCAGCGTCTCATGTAGAAATGCTCCCATAACACCCCAAACACACTGATGAAGAACTCATGAGCATTAGTGCGAATGCTTATCACGTCCTCTCCTATCACACAGGGTACAAATGCAGGTGATAACACAGTCACATCACTTACAGGAAACTGACTTGTCTCCCTGGCAACCAGCAAATTAAAGGAAAAAATTGTTCTTGCTAATATTTTACATTTTTTACAGAAAGACAGGGAGATTGCATCTTGCCCATCAATCATCTTTGACATTTCTCTTTCAAATCCACAAGACATGTAGTACAAAAATACCTCTTGGTGCACTTCAGACACTCTAATCTTATCCTTTCTCTTTTGTAGATGTAAATGACAACGTCCCATTTTTCACGTCCTCCATCTATGAGGCGTCGGTCACCGAGGGGGCAGAATCAGGAACTTTGGTTTTCCAGGTGTCGGCCACTGATCTAGACTTGGGTCTCAATGGAAAGGTGAAAACACTCACACAAATGTGCTGTTTGAATGATTAGAAATATGTGAAGTTCTATCTGTGTTATATAATCCAGTGTTTTCTTCCTTGGTGAGTAATTTAGTCCTTTGTCTGGTCCAACAACCTCAGATCTCCTACTCCCTGCTTGAGGATCGCAGCGGGGACCACCAGTACTTCCGTATTGACCCCGAGTTGGGATTCATCTACACACAGACTGTGTTTGACCGGGAGACCAAAAGCTCCTACCTGTTGGAGGTCCAGTCAGTGGACGGCCGGGAGTCAGCGCGGCCTGGCAAACATGGACAGCCCAACTCTGGTGAGGAAGTGTTACGCAGAGCAGCCTGCAGCCCTCATCAGCTCTGACTTACGACTGCTGTGGGTTGTCAACTTCAGCTGCTGTGTTTTGCTCTCGACAAGCCGATGCAGCACTTACAGCACACATAAAGTCAAATTCAACTTGCCTGTCTGTACTACCAGGTGAAAAGGAAAAAGTTCTGGATGAACGTCATGTGAGCACATGGCTACGCCAGGTAGCTAACTGGCTCAAAGATATGTTTGCATTGCCAGGTGAAAAGCAAAATGTTCTGGGTGAACTCAGCAAGTTAGCTAACAATACAAATGAGTTAAACTTTTATTAGTACCTTTTGAATTTGTCCCTGGTTAAACAAAGCAGCTTAAAGCTAGACGGCCAATCTATGCTAACTGATCATCTGGTAGTAGCGGCCATGTTCTGTGCTGGAGACTGGAGAATGGCAACAAAAAGTTCACTTGCTCTCATCCTCATTCATGCGGCAACCTTTGAACTCTGTTTTTGCGAGGAAAATGCCCCGAACAGTTGAAAGAACAACTGTCAGTGTGGCCAGCAGTTTATTTGTTTTCAGATCGTAAACGATACTGTTATTGAATCATAAGCTTTGATTTTAGAATGCTAAAAGATTCACGTAGTTGCTGGAATGGTAATGATTCTGTTGCGAATTCAGTTCAAATTTAGTTTACACGGTGAAGGCGGTTGCTGCGACACCGATGGAAAATGAGGATGAGCACAAAAGAGGACGGACAGATGCTCTATAGCTTTCATTTAAGGCTCTTCAAGCATCCCTCCACTCCTCTTATTTGATGCCAGATGAAATACATACATGCTTCAATGGTAGACTAGAGAGACATGGAGAAATGAGCAGCTGCTGAGACAGATGGGTGTTTGGAGACAGGCGCTTGAGAAACGGTAGGACAGACAAGAATGTATTTTTGATAAATAGGATCATAGATTATTAACAGATCTGCTCAGTTTGACATGTGTGGAAACGTAAACAGAGGTGAAATATTAAGTAGAGCAGAGACTGCAATGGAGCTGCGGGAGTGATTTTGTTTTAATCTTTTTGTGTGTGTGTGTGTGTGTGTCATGAATGTTGAAGAAGGTGCAATGAAGAAGGATGGGTGGCAGATTAACTGTCAGGGTGCGCTATAATGATTTCCACAGAGACTTTCAGCGTCATGTGACAAGGTTCAGTGATTGATTAGATCAAACAAATCGCACGACAGTTTGTGTGAACCAACCTTTTTCATCCCGCCACTGGTGATGTTGTTGCGACCTTGACTTTTGACCACCAAAATCTTCTCGCCTCATCCATGTAGGTAGCGCTTTAATAAGAGTGGGACAGGTGAACCCAATCCGAAAAATAAAATCAAATATTTCAAACTGAGGAACATTTTCATGACACCCACCCATCAGCCAGTCTTAGCAACACAGAGCTAATACTCATCCGTTAGCTAGTGTGCAACAGCAAGCTACATCAGGGTGTCTTCAGGTTTCAGCCTTGGGTTTGATGATCTGTTAGCTGCGCCTTTCAGTCCAAGTCGCCCGTGCCCAGGACTTAGTCATTTTGAATGGCTGCTGCTGGACTAAAATCCTTTGTTGTGTGCCTTGACAGATGTTGTGCACTGTGACATCATTGTTTAGCTGGGCTGTGGCGAGTGGCGGTTGAATAATTGTTTGAGGATAAGCATCCAACATTTGGTGCACAAAAAAAATAGCTGCGAATGAGCGAGCATTCCAGAATCTGCTGCAACTTTTTTGTGTAAAAAAAAAAATGGTCGACACCGCAAAAGAACAGAAATTTTTTTTAAAAAAAGGAAAGCTCTGAAGGGAGGAAGACATCATTTTAATATTCATAAATTAACTTTACATACCCACACACACGCCAAGCACTGAGGCGATTGCAGACTGGAAACTTGGCTGTTGTAAAGCAGACACAAAAACAACCTCCATAGCGGCAGCTTCTCCCACCACTTACAAGCTGGTTTGGGAGTGTTTCCACATACGTGACTCCAGAGGTGTGAAAGCACTAGAAGCTGAGAGGGACGGTGAGAGGGGAGCTGCTGCCTGTACACCTCGTCTTCCTCCTCCATTTCCCTCCACGTTCTGCAAAGCTCTGGCATCTGTGACTTGTTTTCTAATAGCTGTAAGCACCACATTAGTTAGCTATTTGTGCCGTGAACTGTGAGCCATCTCCTCCACCCCGGCTTAAATAATTTAACTAATTTGCTAAACTACCAAACAATTCACCAATTTCCCTCCCCTGGGTGCTTTATACTCTGCTTCTGCCTGAATTTTTTATTCTCGTGGATCTTATCTCTTATTTTTGTCAATAGAGAAGAGGGAAGGAAAACATTATTTTTGTTTCTGTTTGTTTTCAGGAATATAAGTGTGTGTGTGTGTGTGTGTGCGCGCGCAAGTTGTGTGCGGCTGTGAATGAAAGCAAAGATAGACATGTTCATGTGTGAGGAGACAGAATAAGAGCAATGTTCTTATAATAGCTTGTCTCTCTGTCTGTTGTATTTTTGATTTTCAGACACGGCCTACGTTCGGGTTTTTATCAGCGACGTGAACGATAACAAGCCGGCGTTTTCACAGGCGGCCTATGAAGTTGATGTCGACGAAGATGCTGACGTTGGCTTCGCCATGCTCACTGTCAGCGCCAATGACGGGGACGAAGGTGCGTAGCACGGATCAGAAAGATTATGTAAATGGTCTGTTGTCTTTGCGGGGATGGGATGATGAGAATACTTAAACCTATTTGCTCAAGCACGACGGAAGTGCTTCTCTTTTGCCAAACTTTCACTTGATTGCTTTTGTCTGACCCCTTTTTACTTGGAGGGGAAAAAAGTGCACTACAAAATGTCATGAATCCATAAAAAACACATCAGTATTCGAGTGTGAATCAGCCACTAGAGAAGAAACCCTGTAATACATTTTCATGGAAGGCACAGAAAACGGCTCTCAACTGTTGAAATGTGCAAAATGTGTGCAATTTTACAAGTTAAGGCTTCAGAACTTTTTTTCCCTCCTCTTTCATGTAAAATATTTCTTTATGCAGCCTCAGTCTAGACATCTTTGTGGTTGTTCTGACGTGTTCTCTCAGCTCCTTGTGTGTGGCAAAGTGACAACTTTGTGTCTCCATAAACGGATACACATTTTATAAAGATTCGGGTGACAGAAGTGTTGCCACCTGACCTCAGAGCAGTGAGTGTACGGTCTGGTTAAACAAATGTAGGCGCTAAAAACGTTGGTAACGAAGACAGTGAGTGGTTCTGTTCACGTGTTGAAACCCAGCGTTGACCGGATCTGCATGATATTTGAGCACTACAGTGAAACTAGTCAAAAGGAGCGCTCTACCAGAGCCACCATGCACCACAGAAAGCACATACAAGAAAAGATGCAATAAATAGAAATAAACAATAAGCAATGTGAGAACAGTAAAAATATAGAAAAAAGATTAAAAGATGTGCAAGATGCAAGTGGAAAAAAAACAGTGAGAGGTGCAAAAGGAGATTTTACAGTGCAGAGAACAAATGACGTTGCGGTACAACACAGTTTCCTTTTTTTAATTACTTTGCAAAGTTCAGGGTTTGTCTTTGCTTCAGGTTTCATGAAGTAACACCAGCTTTTTGAGAAATTTGCTTGGAGTCCATCACTCTTAAGGCCAGACAAGCAGACAGACCCTCCATCCCCTGTGCTGCAGACCCCCATCAGGCTGCTGACTGCTAGTTAGCATAGCTGCAATGAGCGCTAGCAGTGGGACGGTAGAGAAAGAATATACTTTTCTCCCAAAGACTCTTTGCCTGCATCAGGAGGAAGAGAGCTGTGTTTACCATTCTCTGTGGATGAAGCGCTAAAGAGTTACGAGATGTTACTTTAGCACATGAAACGATTTACTCATAGTGCTTTACAATATTGCCTCATTTACCTGTTCTCTCTCTCTCACACACACACACACACACACACATGCACGCACACACACACACACACACAATAATGGCAAAGGCCATCATGCAGGTTGCCAACAGACTCATCACCAGCCATTTGGGGCTTGGTGTCTTTCTCAAGGACACTTAGACGCAGATGCCGGGCGGTCACGGAGTCATGCCACCCCAACCAGCGTGAGACACAACCTTCGCTCTGTTAGAGCCGTGAGAAGGAAGAGAAGGGTCTCCGTCTGCTTGTGCGGCTCTAAAATATCAACAAGTGCCTGCACCCAAAAGTTGGCATGTTCCTGTCAGTAGCTGAGGGAATTCTTTCTGAAACAGTTGTCTTCTATCAAAACCACGCAGGAGAAAGACGAACAACCCTTTGCCAAAGTAAAGAATTCTCCCTCCTTGAAAGAAATTCGGTCATGCAGAACATTTGAGTTACTGAAGAGATACCATCAAATTATTGTCATGACTCAAATATCATGTGTAGAGAAATATTGATGTATGGAGTGTTACCCAGCGGAGTTTAGTTCAGACCCATTATGAATCTCACATATCCACGAGGAGGGCTTGAGCTCCCTAAAGGTGTGATCCTCACCCCCCCCCCGGCACATAATTAAAATAAAAATGTGATATACCTTAGGATCCATACATTGCATTCTACTTGACAATTTGAACTCGATCCTGAGTTAGTTACATAAGCCCAACTGCTTGACCTTTCCAGAGCAACTGTCTTTGATAAAGTACTAATTAAGAGACATCGTTAGAATCTGAGAGCTTCCCGTGATCCTTGTGGTTTTAGGTCCGCAGCTCAACACGCCGAGACATTCAGCTTGAATGGCCACAGGCAAATGTCAGATTGTGATATAAAAGACAGGCCCATTATTACTCAGAGGAATGAAAAAACCCTCTCATACAATATCCTGGAGCTCTGTGGCTCACGCTGTCAAAAGGCATCTAACTGCTGGATGAGGAATTCAAAAGGTCTGCCTGTCAGAGATCAATAAAATCAAATAGATCCCATTGTAGGGGACACTGCTGCAGAGGAGACACAGAGGAAGATCCAGAGTGGGCTGCTGCACAAGGGAGACGACGAAATAGTAAATAGATTCAAAGAACAAAGCATGTTGGAGATTATTTCGGTTCATTGTGAAGCCTGGCACTTCACGAAGACACAATCAGGGTAGCACAACTGGAACAAACACCACTCTAACGTGACCTGTAGAGGTCAGAGGTCAGTGGCTCAAGGATTTAGGGCTTCCTAATGCTGGAATACACAAACAACATTGTAGAGTGTTTGCTCTCACATTTGATACGGACATAAACTCAGTATCCTCTTATATAACGTCTCTTGTTTACCCAAGTAGAGTTTTAATAGAGACTTTTACCAGAGGGGTATTTTATCTGGGAATTTTTACTTTTAAATAAGTAAAAGAAATGTACTTCTATTACCGCTGGCTAAGACATACCTACCTAACCACCACCACCATGTCCCTGGTTAATATTGCCACTCTACCAGCATTTGTTAGCAATATTTACTCTCCTTTGGTATCCAGCAAGTCCCCTTCATCATATACTCAGCCCTTGAACTGCTTCACTTCTTCTGTCTCTACCAGCTTGTCACTAACTTTGTCGCAAGTAGGTACGTTGTAAATACAAGTGGTGAGAGGAACCTATGTTCATGTAAGTGAGAGGCGGAGGAATATATCTGTACACAGAGGTGGAGGTAGCGGTGGATGGATTGATAGCAAGGCCCCTGCAGCAGAGGAGCATCGTACTTTACTGAGTGGAGGAAGTTGTTTTGACAGCCTGCTTTGATGTTTGCGTGCTGAACCGTCAGCTGCAGTAAATACGCACCTCTCCCAGTGAGCGCCGACTTCCTGTTCCCATCAGCAGTGCTCATTTGAGCGCGAACCAGACCCTGCTACACGAGTTGTATCAGACGGTGTGAACCAACGGTGAGGAGGAACCTGTTGTTCTACCGAGTTTTTGAGTGTCAAATAGATTAAAACTGTAAGTGAAAGAGATTAGTTGAGCCTAGTTAAGCCAGACCGGGACACGTGTCGTCGTATTACTCAACTCACTCACTGCCGCTCAACACTGAGTCAACAAAGGGGAAGCAGTTTTGTTTTGCGGTCTATTCAGTTCCGACCAACGCAGGGGCCAGTCGGTACGTCTGCGTTCCCTCCGTACACAATTCCTCTTTTATTCAAATAGAAATGATCTTGCTGCCCCAGTAAATAAAGATACAAATACTGGGTCCTCTGCACATTCCCATTTGTATGGCCTTCTTGTCGTTGACTGCTTTTTAAACAAGTTATTACAGACGAGATGGAACTGCTACCCACAGCTCACATCATCTATGACCTTTGAACTTGTGTCCTGCGAGCGCTAGATTTCTCTCAGACACTGTCGTGCACATTTTCTTGGTTTCCAAAACCCCCCCCCCCCCAAAAAAAAAGTATTAAAAAGCAAAGCAGACCCCAAATTTAGAAGAGAAGTACAGTTCAAGTGATGATTCAGCAGCAGATGACAAAAAAAAAATTCTGCATATGCATCAGATTTAATTTCATCGTGAGGCCTAAACTGGAGCTCAGACTTCAAAGCAAGAGGGATAACGTATTTGTATCTGAATGATGAAACAAAATGTTTTTATTCATAAACTCGGCCTCATTATTGCTCATTGCTCACTGGCTTCCCACCTATGAATGTTTACACTCGCGTTGGAAGGAGGAAAGCTGGAAGCACCGCTGGGACTTAAGAGCCACTGTGGTGGTGGACGAGGAGGCGCCAATCCAGGGTAGCCACAGGCCCTGAAACACTGAATTAAACATTCACAAAACAAGGCTGTAAAAGTCTTGCGTTTCTTTTACAGAAGTCTATTCTTTCTTGCCCTTGCCCGGGATTGAGTAAATGCTGTGATGCTGTAATTAACTGTCAGCTTAATAAGATATTTTGCATGTGTGTAACAATGTTCTCAGCTCCAGCTTGAGAGTTCTGAGAGGTCTCGCTCTGGCTCTGATCACGGTTGGAAGCATCAGTCAGATGAGATTCTTCCCGTCACTCCATCTGAGGTGGTCACAGGATCGTTTGTGTTTTCTGCCCCTGGAGGTGGAGAATCTGGGAGTATTCTGTCTGCCGCTGTTGCTGTACTGTTACTTTGTGGGTCAGATTCAGGGAGATCTTTACCTTTGGCGAGCTCTGATGGTGTTTATCTTTCTATCAGTCAGGCTGAGGTGTTGGCTGCAGCTTCAAATCCATACGCCTCCTTCTTAACATCGCCTGTACTGACAACACATAATAAAGACACTTCACTTCCTCCGATGATACTTTAAAAACAGAATGTTTATACCACAGGACACTGCGCCCTGCCTGCCTGCTCACCACACGCCACCATACATCCACTCGCTGAGGTGCATGTTGAAGATTATCTCTTGTCTTGGCCGGGAAATGCTGAACATCCTAAGATGGAGGGAGGAGCAGTTGTGAAGATGAATAGAAGGAAGGTTGGAGGGAGACAGGGGGAGGTATAACTATTATCTAACATTTATCACAGAGGAGTGCAGAGGCCTGCTGAGCACCACACACATTGCAGTGATAAATAACCCTCCATGGCTATACACACACTCACTCACACACACACGCACACACACGCACACACACTCCAGATCAAGAGAAGATGCTTATTTGTTTACTTAGGTGTGTGAGAGTACGATGCCTGCTGGAGTCCAGAAAAAGATTTTTACCACCAACTGAGAAGGAAGCGTCAACCTGCCTCAGCCCTTCATTTGTGAGGGCTGTGTAGCTGCTTAATAAGAGGGGGAGGAGGCGGAGACCGAGGACAATATGATGCCTGTGTATGAGTTTCCTGCTCATTATAGCTATCAAGTATACAAACCTCCAGATAGAAGGATGATTGAGGATGTAGTGGGCCATGCCCAAGGGGGGGAAATCTTCATTCATACATTTGTGTGGACCGAGTGGGTAAAAAGCTCTGAGGAGCAGGTGTATAGAGACAGAACAGCTGATTCTCCCTCTCCTAGCTGGAAGCCTCAAAGTGAACAGACACAGCTGATGAAAGGCCTCATGCAGCTTTATGTAAGACCATCGAGGAGCTCGTTAATCTATCGGGTCTCGTCGGCTTCTATCAGCACAGTTGATGACTTTCTTAATCTTTTATTTTTTACCTCTTTCCTTCTCAGTTATTGCACTTCCCCCCATGCTTCCTCCATCACGTGTCGAGTCTGCGGACACATCTTTTCACCTCATAGGAATGGAGACGTACTGTAGCGTGTGGGCACCTTGTGTGGCAGCTTCCACCTAAAGATATATAAAGACATTATAAAAGTAGAGTCCGCTCACCATTCATGAGGATGAGTTTGGACTGGGGCGGCACGGTGGTGCAGTGGTCAGCACTGTCGCCTCCCAGCAAGAAGGTTGTGGGTTCGAGCCCCGGCTGGAACGTTTGCATGTTCTCTGTGCCTGCGTGGGTTCTCTCCGGTACTTCAGCTTCCTCCCACCGTCCAAAGACATCAAGAGGGGACGAGGTCAATCATCTAAGCAGCCACCATACGACTAAAGGGCGAAAATACACAAACAGATTCAATAAAACTGAACGTCACATTTATCGTTGGCGGTGGATTGATTGATTTTACGGATGGTAATGCAGTCATTCATCTCAGTGTACCTAATATTTTGCACATTCATATCTGTTATGGCAACGGTGCGGCCGGCCGTGAGAATAGCGCTCTGTAAGTGAGATGTCAGCCCTCTGTATTTGCATTTCCATCTGCTTGCTCGTCTGTATGCTCAAGTTTCACCACCACACTGAGGGAAATGAAGACTTCTGAAATTGGTACAACTGGGGAAAAAACACTCATTTTCTCTCCATTTGTTTGTTTGTTTTTAATTGCTGTATCGCTCCCTCTCCTGTTCCGCTTTCCTTTGGGTATCGACCGTTTTCTAAATATTAAGTGATCGAGACAATCAGAAAAAAACAGAAGGAGGGCAAGAGAGGAGGAGGAATGCAATTGCATACATCCCCTGATGTCTCATTTAAAATGTCAACAGACACACAGAACAACACGATCTGGATTACAAGTCCTCTCTGCTTTCTTGCTAATAAGCTGTGAACCTCATCTGGTCTCCTGAGGTTTCTTCTATCGCTTTCATATTCACAGCATTTAATTCTGGAGCCTTTGAGACGAGGTGGAGATGGACTCAGCAGTATGAGGGAGACTTCTCATTAATGTCGTTTGAGATTAGGACGTAACAATTAGATCATAGTTTCTCCCATGAACCTGCAGCGTTTTTCGCCTCAACAGTTTCAGCTTCATCATTCCAAAGGGATAGTTCACCCAAAAATGAAGATTCAGCCACGTGCTGATGGAAGGGCGGGTGAAGCCTCGTAGTCCATCAAAGACCGCCGGAGACCTGCCGGAAAACATGTTGCAGTCCTGTCCCAGACAAGTGAAGGAGCTGGTGACCACTGTTCAGATTGAAAGACCAAAACATAATAAAAACATAAAAGCCTCCGTGCTGCTCAGCTGACGTAACCAAAGTGTTCTGAAGCCTCCACACACTAAGTTGATGAGAAGGACGTCACTGACGCCATGTTTTTAGTTGTCTTTGCCTAAAGAGGTTTTTGTGCCAAACGCATCATTGTCAAAAACTTTGTCATGTTATTAGTAAAAACGAAACACCGCTCAACTGCGTAAGACGCCACCAGTGGCGTCGCCTCCCGGAAAATAATACAAGTACGCACAATAACTCAGGGCAGTGGTGCAGTGGTTAGCACTGGGATAGGCTCCACCCCACCGCGACCCTTCACGGGACAAGCGGTAGAAAATGGATGGATGGATGGAAAATAACTCGACATAACTTTTCATAAGAAATCATAAAATTGTTTAGTGAGACGCCGTTGCCTTCACGTACAAGAAGCTAGCTCGGAATTCACAGAACTGAAATAATGGCGGAGGAGAAAAGGAGGACGTTAACAAACAGAAAAACTAGACTTTTATGTTTCAGATCCGCCACAGACTTCTGTGTCACGTTGGCAACTACATTTCTAATGTGTGCAGCAATGAGATGAACTATGAGCACTGCGAGTCTCCGTTGAAGAGCCCTTTCACCTCCCATTCGTCTGTTAAAATCAGTTGTTGTTTTTTGCATTTACGGTCAGTAGCGCAGTATTTCCCCCACTTTCAGACGAACTGTTTGAACGTGACAAGTCCTGTACTTCCGTGTAAATAATGATTCTACGATTGAACTCAGTCTGGTGTCCGAGGGGATGAGCTAGAGGGAGTCTGTACATCTTCTCATTTGGAGCAAACGCAGCTTGATAATTCAACCTTTTTCTTTTTTCACTTGAAAGACGACCTAGAATGAACCTTCCTTTTGTTACTCTGCTCTGGTTTCTGACTTTTGCATTAGTCACACAAAACTGAATTGAATGCTGAATGCTTTTGTTGGCCAAAGGTGCCGAATGGCTACAGTTTTGAAAGGTCATTAATGCTCAAACGCTGAAGACACAAAATTAGCAGGATGGAAATGGGACCTTTTGTCCAAGTTTTTCTGGCACATTTAAGCCCACGTCAGTGAAAGGTCTACATGTTTTCAATTAGTTTTCATCAGATTTATGCATAAAAAGCTATTCATTAATACTTTTTTGAAGGTACCGAAGTACCGCAGGTATCAGATTATTGAAAAATTCTATTAATTGAAGATAACTGAAGGACAACATGTGCTGCAGATAACGGCAATAGAAACGGTTGCCTTGTGCACAAGCTGTCAGTGTGTTTGTTAGAAAAGTTCTAATATCAGCTCTGAGCAGCCAAATTGAAAAGTTGATTGCTGTTGATGCGGTTTCAGAGCACAGCAGCCAATTAGTAAGCAGATGACTAACTGTGCTGCTTGTCTCGATGCCGGTTCAACATGACCTTTTCCCTTTAATCTTAATGTGACACGACTAGTTTTCCTCCATGCCAGCGTAGGCGATCCCTTCATGTGCATGGCTCCGCAGCCTCTAAATTGTTCATAGATTTCTTGTCATGAAATGCTTTTCTGGTGCAGCAGGTTCAGTAATCACCTTTGTAAGGGCAAAGGCTGCCTGTTGTTTAAAGACTAACAACAACCTCCAAAGAACTGCTATCTGATTGGACTTGGCCTGCTAAAGCCGACCCAGGCCATCCATCTGAGTTACGGGTGACAGACTGGTGGATTGGCAGAAGGAGATGGTGTCGGACTAGACGTCCAATCCATGGGGGATCTGTTTCTCACTCAAGATCAGTGTGCTCACCTGCAGCTCCAGCAAGTACCGCACAAACTGACATTCTTCATTCCGTCTCCTCTTGGTTTGCAGGCGGGAACGCAAAGCTGCGCTACCAGATCACATCAGGGAACACGGGAGGGGTGTTTGATGTGGAGCCGGAGGTGGGCACTATCTTCGTTGCGCAGCCTCTGGACTACGAGCAGAACAAAAGGTAGGAATTTACTCCAGTCGAAGCCTTGTTGAAGGTATTTACCTTGAATAGTGGAGGTATTTCCCCGGTGTATTTTGCTTGTTTGCCTCTCTGCTTGGCACTGCTCTACTTTAAATCAATTAGAGCTCTGTAGTTTGAGTAAAGCCTGATGTTGCATTTGAAACAAAAGCCCCTGACTAAGGTGACTCTTTGTCTCAGGTACAAGCTCCACGTCCTGGCCTCGGACGGGAAGTGGGAGGATTACACCACAGTGATGGTGAACGTGGTTAACAAGAACGACGAGGCACCGGTGTTCACTGTGAACGAGTACTACGGCAGCGTGACGGAGGAGCTGGATGGTTCACCGGTGTTCGTTCTCCAGGTACACTCTAATCCTCATTCGTCTGTGAGAGGGTTCTGTCATGATGCAATCCTAGAACAAAGCCCCCTCAGGGAAGCTCTTCCTTTTTCTTGATGCTCCTCTGACCCCCGAGACTGTTGCCCCCATAACCCTCTTTATTGCCTTCACCCGCATCCTCCCCCTGATCCCTGTTGACCTTTTGGCTCCACCCCTTCAAAAATATCCTGTGCGACATGACGACTTGAAGCGCTTTAATGGTGAATCAGGAAGAGATGGTACGACCCATCGCCAAAGAAACTGCTATTGTGTGCCAGTCTCTTTCATTTGGTGACCTGCCTACAGAGATTTGTACATCTTTTCATGCAGGATGAAGTGCTCAGTAGATTAGACGGTTTGTGTGGTTGGTGGATTAATGGGATTTCAGTATAGAGCTGTCACAATATCTGATGCTCTCCACATGTCCAGAAAAAGCCACAGTAACACCATCATTGCAATGTTTACAAAGATAATATGAACAGGTTAATGATCACATGGCACTTTGGTCATGAAAAGTCCATACGTGCGGATTTGGTCTACAGAACATTCACGTGAATGAGGCCCAACCTGATTTCTATCTTGGTCGGACTCTCCTAGTGGCCATCAAGAGGAAAAAAGAAAATATTTGGAGGCCTCAAGATTATTATTTTTTCCCATTCAATTTATCAATTTGTGACCACAAGCTATAACCTTTTCCCTCTCTTTAATCCTTGATTGAGAGATATAACCTGTATTTTAGATGAACCATCTCTTGTGGTCACAAATTAATTCATGGTATGGGACAAGTTATGTGTCATGGCTGCAGAATGTTTTTTTAAGCTCACTCACACTTTTTCCTCCCGGTGGCCGCTCAGGGGCGCCGTATGACATCGCGTTTAGTTTTCAATATGGAGAACACAACCCTTTCCTCCATCTCTAGAAGCACATTTCTAGCGCGAGTTAATTTTGGCTCTACATCACAGTGCAATTACGGCGCTAAATTGAAACATCTTTGGCCTGCCCGGGGTGTAATTGCTGCTGATGTGCTGAGGAAGAGTGAGATGAGCCCAGAGAAGAAGAAGAAGAGGGGCAGGGGAAGGGAAGTAGGGCCTGGGAATGAGGATATTGGATATCTGCCAGGTAGATCTGGTGGAGAGTTATAACAGCGCAGTTGTGAAGTGCTTCCAGTCAAGACATCACTCCACCAGCAGTGTTTCAATAATTAAAGGCTGTGAAAGAACTCTGCATTACTCTCATCACTCTCTGTCTCGCTGGCTCTTTGATGTTACAGGTAACAGCCTCAGACCCGGATAAGGATGCTGACCAGGAAGCCCTGCGTTACTCCCTCCACGGCCAAGGTGCCGAGAGTGAATTCATAATTGATGAGGTCACAGGCAAGATCTACGCCCAGAGGACCCTGAACCGCGAGGAGCGCGCTGTGTGGCGTTTTGTCGTTCTGGCCACAGACGAGGGTGGCGAAGGTCTGACGGGCTTCACTGACGTCATCATCAATGTGTGGGACATCAATGATAACGCTCCTGTCTTCACCTGTGCCCCCAGCTGTCACGGAGATGTGGCGGAGAACTCGGTAGTGGGGACGTCTGTGATGGAGATGACAGCCACCGACCTGGATGACTCCGCTGTGGGGCAGAACGCCGTGCTCTCATACAGGATTGTGGGTAGTTTGGATGCCACCAACATCGAAGTGGGAGTTCCCACCTTCTCAGAAATGTTCACCATCAACCCCAGCACAGGGACCATTACTGTCGCCATGAATGGTCTCGACCGAGAGCAGGTGGAGTCCTACCTGCTGGTCGTGGAGGCCCGTGATGGTGGAGGGATGACAGGAACTGGGACTGCTACCATTCAGATCAAGGATGTGAACGACCACGCGCCAAGATTTACTGATCACTCTTGTCTGGCCCGGATCTCTGAAAATGCAGAACCCAACGCAGAGGTTTGTAGATGAGAAATACTCAAGAAATCACTTCCTGTGATTTACCTCAAACGACCTCTAACGTAGATGAAGAACGCAACGCGCAACACTGGAGCCACAATGATCGTAAATCGTAGCATCTTCCAGCATCTGCCCAGCATTTTGAAGGCTTTCGCTTTTTGCTGATGTCATTAGAGGTTTGCCTGCTGATCTCAGCAGCCTCGTCCATCTCGATACAGCTAAAATTCCCTTTAAGTTCTAGCCCCAAAAGCCTTAAGCTGCATGGTTGCCTATCAGCTCCTCTCACAGCTTCTTGGTGGGAAAAAAAAGAAGAAGCAACAGACCAGTTGTTCAAACCAAGCTGAAGCTACGGTATCCGTCACGTAGCTAGAACTCGTGGACTTGGATACCGACGACGACCGTTTGCATCATATTACACATTACAACTTGATTAGACAGGAGTTTGTCGAGGATTTACCCTCCTTTATTTCTTTGATCGGAGACAAATAGAATGTTGAATAACTAGAATTACCAGACTATTGTTGTGACACACCACTCCATGCGAGACCAAGCCCGTGGTGTTTCTGGTTCTACCAAAGGTTCTGGACCTGGCTGCAGAGGACCGTGACACCGGAGAAAACGCCCAGCTGACCTTCAGTGTGGTGGCTGGAGACCAGGAACAGAAGTTCTACGTGGTCAGTCACAAGCAGGAGCAGCGAGGAACCCTGAGGCTCAAGAAACGTCTGGACTACGAACGCCACAGCGAGCAGAGGTTCAATCTCACACTCAAGGTACGTGGAAGCTTTCAAGGTTGTGAGCTCCCGAACGCAACTTTGATTCAACTTGTGTAGCATGAGATCCGCAGTCTAGCAGAAGTGCTGTTTATTTTGGTGAAAAGCAGTACCACTCAGCTGTAACTACATCTACTGTTGTTAACAAAAAGATAAATAAATCAAGAGTTCCTCCCCAAAATCAGTCAGAGTTTCAGTTCTGATAACAGGCATTGAATTGGAAGGAGATCCATGTAGAAAATGTCCTCATTCATCAAAGCACATAAAAGTAATTCATGGATCAAATGAAGGTTATTGTCCGTCTCTGTTAAAGTCAGAATAGAAAAACTTTGAGCTGGTGTCAGACACGTTCAATAAAGTACTGCTCGAATGAAGTATTTTTCATGGGTAAGTTATGGTTGCCGTGGGTTCCCTCAACCAAAAGCCAGCTGGATTTTTGGATTATTGCCAAAAATAAACATATGCAGTACATTCAGGAGCGTGGTATTTACCGATGTATTTTATGCCGTAGATCAAAATGTCAAAATGTTATACGCTTGTGTGAACGATGTAGTTTGTCTTCAAGCTTTTAACTGCAACCCAGTTCAAGAAACCCATTAACTCTGAGAGGAGGGGAAGCATGTCCAACTACTCTGATGTGGTTCCAGGTGTAGGACTCATTCTTGTGTCACACGGAGGGTTTAAATGTCTCCCAGTCCCAGGCAAACATGAGCGCTTCAGCTGTCTCTTCTTCATTTGCCCTCCTCGTAGCGTTGTTCTTTCTCCATTTGGTTTCTTCAGTCCCTGAACGAAATTCTAAGTAAAGTCCTGCGTGGTTCTGGTCAGGGGTCACCTCTTCAGCACTGCCGGCAGAATTTAGAGGGCATTTGTCCCCCCATTTTAGGTTTTGTGTTGATAAAGAGGTTATGTGTGAGACGGGCAGAATAACATCCTTGAATTTATTTTCACATCCTCACTTATCCTCCACACAGGACATAGTTGAGGTTGGCTTTCTGAACACATTCAGGTCCAGTCTGGAAAATGTCATTGTGGTTAAAAATGAGTCCGCTGCCCGGTGTCACCGGGTGGAGCAGGTCTTTTTACCTGCTCCACCTGCTTCATCTGCCACATAAACGCAGTGTAAACTAGTTCCAGTTGATTACAGTGAGACTGCGCAGCTGTAAAACTGCAGACTTGAAAAATATTTTGAATAGCGCCCAAAAAAGTACTCATTAACCATAATGTGTGAGTAGAAGTACTGGGTTTGCTTTTAATTCCTTTTTCTGTCTGTAATTCAGAGGTGGGATGAGGCCTGTGTGAAGGGCATAAAGAGAGAGAGAGAGAGAGAGAGAGAAAATCAAGGCTCACAAAAGCCTAAAGATGAATTGTGCTGCCTGTGGTGCCTCGGGTAAAAGTGCAAAAATATCTATAAAAAGGGTTTTAGTGGGTATCTAAACTTTGGGTATATTCCCTCAGAGGATGCTCTGGGAAAGTTTTTAAACTTGTGACAAAAAGTGGGAAACGGTTCATAAATCTTCATATGCAACAAAAAAAAAAAAACAACCCTATCTTTTTTTGTTGTTGTTGTCGTCCACCTTTCTATCACACGCTAAAACGAATAAATCTCAAAGCTGGACATGATGTCATAAATTCAGGCGGACAGAAGGTGTCGACTTCTCATGGCGGCGGCTGCTGCTGCTGCTGATGATGATGATGCTGCTGCTGCTGCTGCTGCTGCTGCTGCTGCTGCTGCTGCTGCTGCTGCTGCTGATGATGATGATGATGATGATGATGATGATGATGATGATGATGATGATGATGATGATGATGATGATGATGCTGCTGCTGACAGACAGACAGACGTGGAAGTGTGAACCTTTTGACATCAAACTGGTGCGCCAGTGTGAACGGTCCAACTCAAAGGCTTCAAAAGAGCCACGGTGTCAATCAATCTTTATTTATACAGCACCTGTCAAACAAAATACATTGCAACTCCAAGTATCTTACAAATGATTGACATATTGGAGGATGTTAGAAATACTCAAGGGACAAATACACCTCAAAAACTCATAAGCAAAGACAGATTGTTTGGATAATAAAAGATAAATAAAAGCAGCTAAGAAAACAATACGTGTGATGAGAAAAAAAATTATGAAACATGGCAATGACTAAATAAAACCTTGAAAATAGTGGAAAGATAGTGATACTGCAATGGTATGTACATATGAATACTACAGAAGACAAGTTGTTAAAACATCAAATTAAAAAACAGTGCATAAAAGCCAGACTAAAAAGATGGATTTGTAATATTGACATTTTCAGCTCCTCTCTGAGGCTCTGCCGGCGTCGTGGAGCAAACGGCCAGCAGCAGATCCCCAAATGTTTTGGTTCTTCTTTGTGGAGCAACTGAGAGAGAAGAAGCAGTGGCTCTGAGGGGAACGTCTGCCTCCTAAACTCCCAGCGTTCTCTGAGCTGCAGCCGGTGCAAGGCCACGTAGACCCTCATACACTAATAAAAGAATTTGAAAGTTGTCAAAGAGCGTAACTTTTATTTGCTCTCGTGCGTGACGTCAGAACTTGGTTGCCTTGGCAGCATGTTCTCACTCCCAACTCATCAAATATTGATGTTTGGTCAGTCGTCATTATTAATATTCCGTATGTTTTCCACCAGCCACGTCTCCCCCACGCTTTCCTCCAGAGGAAATATTTAAATATCAAACGCTTTAAGGCCACACCTTTGGACGTTTTGTTCTCGCTTTATAATGGAAGCGAATGGAGAAAAACAAAAAAATAGGCTCGCTTTTCTTTCCTTCCTCCTCCAGACTTGCCTCCTATCCTCCTTCCTCCCTCCCGTTCTCCTCCTCCCCCTTAACCTCTCCTCGTCTCCTTTGGTCCTTGAAACTCTCCTCAGTTAATCCAGCTTCCATGTTTTGATTCTTCACTTTCACTCATTTCTCAGCCTTGCCTCTGTAATCTCAGTGAAAATGATGCTTATTGTTTCTCTCCTCCGCATATTTACAAGCCTTTCACATATTAAGATATTCACCTCTTTAAGGACGTCAATGCTCGCTCACAGCTCCCCTCTACTTTTTCTTAGTATATCTTACCTTTAAGTTCAGCAACTCACTGATTCCCACAGCATTTTCCTGCAGGAAATGCTTATTGCATACTCAACTGCTTCTTGACGTTTTCCTGCAGTGTCACATTAGAAGAGGTCTCTGTCATTTTATATACTTGGACACAATCACTGAGCCACCACAGGTTGAACTGTAGGGCGATGGACCACGTGTCCGTATCTGCGTGGTTCCAGGGTTCGTTCCAGATCCTCATCATCTGACTGCCCAGGTGTTTAGTTTAGCCTTCAAACGTCTCTTAAAAGTAGAAAGGGTCGTGTATGGAGTTGGGTGGTACAGTCCACCATTTGGGACCGACAGAGGAGCAGTCTAGCTAGGGATTTAGAGCCATGCTGGGCTGGGAGCACCAGCCGTCTCTCACAGGTGGAGCATAGCGGGCGAGGGGCGTGTAGACCAGGATGAGGGGTTCCAGGTAGGCAGCAGCCGTCTCTGTTTTGTCTTGTCACCTTTCGTCCTCTGCCCTGCTCAGTTGTCTGTGGTTCCTGGTGCAGGTTGAAGACCTGGACTTCTCCAGCCTCCTGCACTGCATGGTGGAGGTGGAGGACTACAACGATCACGCTCCCGTCTTCATCCCACACTTCCTGTCCCTCACCCCGCTGCCTGAGGACATCTCTGTCGGAACCAGTGTGGCACGTTTGGTGGCCAGTGACTCTGATTCAGGCCAGAACCGCAATATTGTCTACAGCCTGTCAGAGGCTTCAGATCCTGAGGGGCTGTTCACCATCGACCAATCTGGTGTCCTCTCTGTGGCCCGGCCTCTGGATCGTGAGAAGATCCCCCAGCATCACCTGGTTATTGTAGCAACCGACCACGGGGTCCCACCGCTAGCAGGAAGCGCCACGGTCCAGCTGCCTTTGCTGGACGTGAATGATAATGGACCGGAGTTTGAGGCGGCCTACTCCCCAGTTGTGTTTGAGAATGTGGCTGGACCACAGGTAGGATCACACGCTAACATGTAGCTCAGACGTTCATTATTCAAATTCAACAAAATTACCAAAGGACGATTCGAGAATCAAATCTGATCGGGCCATCGCTTCATTTCCCTGTTCAGGTTGTGAGGTTGAACCAAACATCAACCCTCATCCGGGCTGTGGACCAGGACTCGCCTGAGAACGGCCCGCCCTTCCATTTCACCGTCCCATCGGAGTATCGCCACAGCAACGACTTCTACCTCCAGGACAACCTCAACGGAACAGCAACACTGACAGCTCTGAGGATGTTTGACCGCGAGCGCCAGAAGGAGTTTCTCATTCCGATAGTTATGAGTGACAGTGGACATCCGGCCAAAACGGTGACCAGCACCCTGACGGTAACCATCGGCGACCAAAATGACCACGGTCACGTGGCCGGGGAAAAGAAAATCTTCATCAACAGTCACAGAGGTGAGATGGTCGTCTAGAATGTAGAATTCACACACAAACAAATGCAATTTACTTTTTGAAATTAAAGGAGGCGAACTGACTCGTAGTCCATCCTCCACATAGCAGGATGATTAGATAGTTACACTTGTGCCCCACCTCAGGAAGCCTGAGCCTGTATTTGATGAGCTTTAACAGAGGTATGCTAACTACCCCCCCCACACACACACACACACACACACTACCATTCATTGTGCTAAGCTAATTAGCAGCCAGATGGTCTCTGTGGGTCTCACAGAAAGAGGAGACGGGTCTCTATCTTCCTGGCTCTTGGGACGATGATGAATCCCTCTGTTTCCCAAAAAAATTTCTTTCCATTTACTTTCTTCAAGCACAACTGTGCCCCAAAAGTTAATTTTCTTTCCCTGAAGGTAAATAAAAGATAGACACAGTCGGGTAGAAACTCCGCACTGCTTGACGATTATTTCCAGGTCATTGTACAGTAATCAACAAAAACACAGTCTTTGTGTACCTTTGCCTCGACGCGCTCGTTGACGTCTGCGTGCTCAGTGACTCGTCGCGATGGTTCCTGCGGTCCTGTTTGAACAGTCGCAAAAAGCAAAGTCTGACTCCCGGTCACAACTGGAATGTTTGTTCTTCTGCTGCCCATTTCCTGTTTGGCACAAAGTGCAAACAACGGCAAGGAGAATCTGCGCCCAGTCAGCAGGGAAGTTCAGCAAGAGTTGCAAAAATCCTTTGTGACAGACGGCAGAAGTCGTAGAGTACGCCAAGTCTACAAGAATGAAAAGAGACATTGCACATTGTGTCTTTTGTGTTTGTTTATTTGCACCTGAATTAAAGTCTGAGTAAAGAGCATCCTTTTGAGAGCACACGATGATGGCTATAAGGATAATGACACTGTTGGTGGTTAGATGGGTTCTATGTACTCCACCCTCATGATGCAATCTTGCCTGACGCCGGGTACGAAATCTCCAAAGAAAAATGCTCCTCTTATTGGACTCCTGTGCATTCAGGCTGCCACCAGAAACAAATGATTTTTCTGTTTTTCTGTCTGTTGATTTTCATACGAATACGTATCTGCTGTCACCACTTCTGCTGTGCAGTTTCTTTCATTGTGTAAAGCCATGAAATAACACGCCAACCCAGCTTGTTTCTCTCCTCCCTTATGAGACAATTTTCTATTTTCATGTCTCTGCTAAAGATCAGATGAATAACAGGGCTGTCAAAATCTCTCATTTATGATGTTTGAAAGTTATTTCTAAGAACACGCACATATATTTATTTACAGAATGTGTGTAAATATAATATATTCATATCCATCCATCCATCCATTTTCTACCGCTTATCCTGTTAACGGTGGAAGGGGGTGGAGCCTATCCCAGCAGCCTTCCCCCTGGACAGGTCACCAGTCCATGGCAGGGCCAACACATATAGACAGACAACCATTGGCTCTCCCAGCCACGCCTACGGTCAATTTAGAGTCTGGATTAACCTGGTCCCCTCTTGTATGCGCAGGACCCCGTGCTCCAGCCGTGGCTCCAACCTTGAACCTTCTTGCTGTGAGGCGACAGTGCTGACCACTGCAAACTACTTTCCCTGCATAGCCTGAGTCCTCTGCCACCCTCATCCATCACCATCATTTAATCAGTGACAGTGGTGTTGTGAGCCCCCGTCATACAGACGTAGTGCCTTCAGTGCAGGGACCCAGACCCCTGGAAGGGAGTTAGTCTGACAGTTGCAGTACTCCTGCTTCTCAGTGTCCAGCAGTAGTGGTGAGCAGATCGATTCTTTTCACTGTAGGCGTTCCTTCCAGTTGAACCTTTGAGACCTTTTCCAAAATACAGATTGTGTCAGGATAATTTGTAGTTCTTTCTTTTGACGTCCTGTTTCAAAAGATTCTTTCATGGATCGTGTCTTCTCGTTCAGTCTTTTTCAAGAGTCTGATTCAGTCGGTCCCTGGATGCATGTTAGCCACGTCTGCAGCGTGTCAGCCTGCCGTGGTGTCAACCTTGCAGCAGGGCAGGCACTTGCTTTCCACACGTTTGCGCGACATAATGCTCAAACTGCAGTGTATTGTTACTCCATAGTTCTGTGTGATGCTCTTCTCAATCCCAACCTTGAGCCTGTTGTTTTACAACCTTTCAAGAAGCTTGTTTCTGAGGAGAGTGGAACGTGATCAGGTCTTTGTGGCGCCAACAGTAACACCATTAGCAACGCTAACGTTTAAAAACTCGTCCGTTTCCATTCAGACAGCAACGAGAACAAGATTATCTGTAAAGCTCGGAGCAGCTTTCAGATTGTTTATGCGCTTCCAAACTTGTTTCTCAGTAGATGGCGCCAAAGACAAACAGCAGGCTAAAATTCAACGTCAAGGTCTAACTTTGCATTTTCAAGGATACCCTCAGTATGGATGATTCCCATGGGGATGAGAGTGAGGAGCTGATGTAGAGAGGGTGGTGGCAGCAGCAGTCTTCCTACATGAATATCATAACTGTACATTCAAAAAGCTCTGCCTTCTCTGCATGTCAACTGCATGCAGTGTCACTTTTCCTTATTTTGGCGGTAGGGAAATTGGGACCGTAGGCAGGGACGTGCATAGTCGGGGCTTTCAGAATCATCGTTCATTACTCAGACTTATTTCCCCGAACACATTGTGTTACACATGAGATGCAGAGACAACTTTCACAGCTGAAAGTTTACCCACACGGTTTGAAATAGCAATTAACCCTGTTTATGTAAAACTGTTGTCTGTCATCAGGCAGGATGCCAACGACTGTACTTGGAAAGGTCTACTCTCCCGACCCCGATGACTGGGACAACAAGACATATGTCTTTGAGGGACACGTGCCAAGGTAAACAATCCAGCTCTTCATGAATCATTCATGCTGTGTTCTCCATTGTTAGGCTTGGAAAGGCGAGCTCTGAAGACGCGTAACCGAAAATACAATTTCAGCAGCCTAAAAATACAACCTGAGGCCAATTGGTGTACGAGTGCTTTCTGTAATTGTGTTGTAACAGGCTGCGTGTTTTCTAATCATATCACATCAAACTGTGGCCTCATCAGCAGAACAATTGCTAGAGACGATAGTTCCATCATCTCCGTCTGGAGCCCGTAATTTAGACTCGCTTTTTATTTCTTTTAAATTTTCGGTGCATATCACAATAGTGGGGCGGCGAAGCCCGTTCTCACCCAGACCGTCAGAGAGACGCCTTGTCATCGTCTTCCATTTCTCATCAGGGAGACGTTCAGAGCAACTAACCCGACTACTCGCAGTGATCCATCATCTTGGATTTTTCTTTTTTCTTTTTTTTTGCTGATTTATTTTGACACTATATTTTTATAGCACACATCGACAGGCGTCCATATTGTCTGAATGACAAGTCATTGTCTTTATGATTTAATGTAGGATGCTATGCTGATACAGTTGGAAGTCCTAAATCATGGTGTCCTCCTCAGATGATGAAAACAGAAATGGTAAAGTGAACAACTGGCACCTCGCTGGTGCCCAGGTTTGTTTCAAGGAACTAACCAGTGTCTGCAGGTGCTGGTCAAGTGTCGGTGCTCCGGTGCATCTCCTCCTCTTCACTGCTGGTGGCTTTCAACACAAACACATAACCTGAAGCCAGTTTCTTGCGTGATCGCACAAATCCATGAGCTGAGTGGTGCAATCAAAGCAAAAGCGCGTATTTTATTTAATTCTAGCCGGACGGGTTTTTCATACATCTTCACATCCACACCTTTGGTGCTTTTATTTTGGTTTTTTGTTGTTGTTTTTTTTAATGGTTTTGGATCATTTTATAAACCGTCCCTGTTTGCAGCATCAACTCGGTGCAAATGAGACATTTGTTTGAGCATCAAAGACTTGTCTCCTGCTGCGGGGTCCAGTGTCAGTGGGAGCCGGCCAGCCAGCACCCCGGCCCGCTTCCTTCCACTGACTCTCTCGATATATCACATGAATACGTTTATTTTGGAGTTATTTGAAGGCCTGCTGCGTCTCCTATGGATGTCAGTGTAAGATGCTTTGTTCTTTGACATCATAATGGTCAATGGATATTTTTTATTAAAAGAGAAGTTTGTTGTACTCATTTTCTAGAGAGATTCACCGAACACTGAACAAGAGAAAACACAGCAGTCAGGAGAAAGAACTGTGTTTAAGCTGGTAAAGGCTGAACGTTACCCATCATTACCAGCTGGAATGTCTAAGTAGCTTGTGTTGGCTAAGCAGTTTTGATGGCTTGTTTGCTGCTGAATGCAAGATGATGGACCTTCACATGGGATGTGATCAATACTCATTAATGAAAGCCTGCGTAGCTCCACTGGGGATGAAATTCACATACAAATGAGAAGCTTCTGCTTTCATGTCTTGAGTCATGCGGTCCAGACCAATGTTTTCCAGCCCATCCTGCTGCGTACAGTGTCTACATATGATTGATCGCTCCCTCTGAATAATGCAAGGAAACAACACCCACGACTGGAATACTGCTCAGCAAGAGGGAGGCCAGATGTGTCTTGCACTGGGATCAGTGCTCAAGAAAGCTAACGAATCCAGTCTTTACTCTTCCCGTGTGATTTGGTGAAGTAGCAGGCCAATTATGATGTCAGCGATTACATCAGAAATCTATGGAAAACATTTTCCAAATCTGTTATTTGTTCACCTTTACCCTGCGTGGGACTGCCGGGTCGGCCTTCAGACGCTTGAGGGGACTGAAGGTGTTCTGGGAGGTTTTTGTAGCTTGAAATTAGCGAAGCGATTCACTGTTCCAGCTGCACACCTGAGTACGCCTGCTCAAAAAAGCTGATTGATCCAGCTTTGATTGTTTCCATCGCGAGTAGACGAGGAGTTTCCTGTCAGCGTCCCCGCCGCTGTGACTGCAGTGTAGCATCTTGGTAGTAACATGGAGGAAAGTGACGCCGGGCTCCAGCTGAGCGACGCCAGAGCGCCGCCGCTTGAGCACGGACGTGTTGAATTTGTGGTTGAGATGATACAAAGTCACGGGTGATCGCGTTTGATTGGCTCTATAAATGTTGTCGAGGATAGAGAGAAGAGAACAGGAAAACTCTTGTCCTACAACCTGAAAAGAAATGGATCTGCTGCCAACATCCTGGTGCCGGACCCCAGAAGCCTCCTCAGAGGTCTGGGGGGGGACGACCAGCCACAGCAGCTGGTTTGAGGTGTGAGGGGGACCAACGCAGTTTCAGGCAGGTGGCTTTAATGTTCTGGCTGATCGCTGTGTAAAAGACTTTATGCAATCGAGTTAATTTAGATGTTTTTAATCGACTCTCTTACCTCCTTTCTCCTCCTTTATCCATCGCTTCCTTTTTCCTCCTCGGGTTTATTACGTGTTCCCTCACTCCCTCTCCCTCTTCTCTGCGTCTTTCTTGATGATTTATTTGAAGCGTTATTTCAAGTTCTGTACTTGAGCTGCTGGGTTTGTTTTTCAAAATGCCCCCTTGTGACTTCCCTCTGCCGAAAGTTAAAATTAGGAGATACATTTTTCAGTTGTGTGCACGCACACTCGCGTCCGCGCGCACACACACACACACACACACACACACACACACACACACAAACTTCCTCAAAAAACAATCTCATCCAGTGACACCCTCCAACACCCTCCTCTTTCTCTTCCAAACTGATCTGAAGACTTAACGACAAACTTTTCATTCCGTGCCTCCTGACGCTGAAGTTCAGGGGTGTAATATGAAGCATTAACATTTCATGACGGCTCTCATCTCACAGTGTTTCAAACACACTCCATCCACAACACAGGGTTTCATCGCTGCTCCTCTGGCTTCTCCTCTGAACTGAGCTGTTTTCTTTCCCCCTTTTGTTAGGGTCAGGCTCAGACCCTATCACGGCCTGAGGTAACCACACACTAAACAGTGTCCCAGGCCCCCCAACACCCATGAGGCAGCTGGGCCAGACGGCCTGGAGCCGGTTTTCACATCCACACCCATTCAAAACCTGGTATTATACTGTTCTTGCTCTCAATGAGTGCGCGCTATATGAGCGTAATCTAATTTCACCCCCTGAACGTGCATGAAATTCGCTGGAATTCTGCACACTTGTCCGGTCTGGCTAAACATTCACTAATCCAAAAAAAAAAAAAAAAAAAACCCACCTCAAAAGTAAATAGCGCCACCTAGGGAGCCACACAACTACAAGATAATTTTACATAATTTCAAGCACTATAACTCCTCCCACGAATGTCCCACAAAAATGGGACCAACACCGTTGGACTCGTCTCATGAAGACCAACAATTCCTACACTCTGACCCCTCACCTATATACAACAGAATGTCCACAACTTGGACAAAACTGTCAAAATGAGGATTTTTTTACTCCCCGAACAAAATCTTTCTCCTCCTAGGGAATGCTATCGCTTCCAAACTTTCACACGTTACTCTCCCAACTGTGCTGATTCAAAGTTATTAAAAGTTTTTATGTGAGTTACTCGGTTTGGATTTTATAAGCCCTCAAAGTGGGGGAGACACGTTTCACCTTACAATGGAAGTCTATGGGAGACGGTGTCCTCTCAGGGTACATACTGTCAAACAAACGCTTCTCACGTCTACACCATCCATCCCACAGCTCTAACAACCACACCACTGCATTCCTGACAAAAACCCCTCCAAAAACATGGTGTTCTGTGTCCCTCTGGACCAGCGTATGCCGACTTCTTCCTCTTGTCCCCACTCCAGTCCTGGTGCTCCTCCTCTCTCTCCACTCTAGCACAGATCAGAGACAGAGCAGTGGGGGAGGGGTTCTTAAAGGGCCAGCTCTCAGCTCTGCTCTCCACTCTAGCACAGATCAAAGACAGAGCAGTGGGGGAGGGGTTCTTAAAGGGCCAGCTCTCAGCTCTGCTCTCACTCTAGCACAGATCAGAGACAGAGCAGTGGGGGAGGGGTTCTTAAAGGGCCAGCTCTCAGCTCTGCTCTCACTCTAGCACAGATCAAAGACAGAGCAGTGGGGGAGGGGTTCTTAAAGGGCCAGCTCTCAGCTCTGCTCTCACTCTAGCACAGATCAAAGACAGAGCAGTGGGGGAGGGGTTCTTAAAGGGCCAGCTCTCAGCTCTGCTCTCACTCTAGCACAGATCAAAGACAGAGCAGTGGGGGAGGGGTTCTTAAAGGGCCAGCTCTCAGCTCTGCTCTCACTCTAGCACAGATCAAAGACAGAGCAGTGGGGGAGGGGTTCTTAAAGGGCCAGCTCTCAGCTCTGCTCTCACTCTAGCACAGATCAAAGACAGAGCAGTGGGGGAGGGGTTCTTAAAGGGCCAGCTCTCACCTCTGCTCTCACTCTAGCACAGATAAAAGACAGAGCAGTGGGGGAGGGGTTCTTAAAGGGCCAGCTCTCAGCTCTGCTCTCACTCTAGCACAGATCAAAGACAGAGCAGTGGGGGAGGGGTTCTTAAAGGGCCAGCTCTCAGCTCTGCTCTCCACTCTAGCACAGATCAAAGACAGAGCAGTGGGGGAGGGGTTCTTAAAGGGCCAGCTCTCAGCTCTGCTCTCACTCTAGCACAGATCAGAGACAGAGTAGTGGGGGAGGGGTTCTTAAAGGGCCAGCTCTCAGCTCTGCTCTCACTCTAGCACAGATCAAAGACAGAGCAGTGGGGGAGGGGTTCTTAAAGGGCCAGCTCTCAGCTCTGCTCTCCACTCTAGCACAGATCAAAGACAGAGCAGTGGGGGAGGGGTTCTTAAAGGGCCAGCTCTCAGCTCTGCTCTCACTCTAGCACAGATCAAAGACAGAGCAGTGGGGGAGGGGTTCTTAAAGGGCCAGCTCTCAGCTCTGCTCTCACTCTAGCACAGATCAGAGACAGAGTAGTGGGGGAGGGGTTCTTAAAGGGCCAGCTCTCAGCTCTGCTCTCACTCTCTGATCAGACTCAGGCTTCTAACTCCTCAACTACAAGGCCTCCACACTGGACCAGGACACCCTGGGATTCAGGCCAGGGGCTCAGGCCCTCACAACGCTGCTTGCAGCTTTAATTCTTATTCTTAGGTCTGTGTTTGCTTCTTCTTTTTTTCCCTTTTTTTCATTCTGCCTTTTTTCTGCAAAATCAATTCAACAAAAACAGTTATTTATTTAAAGCATTTATTTGTCTTATCATGGGCAGTTGACGGGTCAAGTCCCGTGATAGATCACAAAAACACAGAATAATGCAGAAAACCAGGCTGGGAGAGAGGCTGGGGTGGAGACCAGTCACGGTGGACGAGACAGCATGAGAACGTTTTTCTGTTTGTTTGTTTGTTTTTTTTATGATTTTGTTATTCTTGGCTAATTTATTGGAACTAAAGATGAAAAAAGAGTGTTTGACTGAGTCGTGGGGATCAGCTCTCAGTTACTGTGGGACAGTTTTTGTTCTGTTTTTCTTTCAAGCATCCTGCTGAATCCTGAGTGTAAATAGTTGACATAAGTAGCCGCCGCTCTGCTCGGGATTGAAAATTGTCGTTAATGGTGTGAAACATTAAATTAAGTGCCAGACTTAAGACACACTGCGGCATGTGATATTAAAGGAGTTAAGGTGGCCCTTGTCTCTACAAGTGGTTTATCATTAGATTTGCCAACTTTCTGCCTCGGATTTCCTCTTTAATTAAACTGGAATTAGCTCATTTACTGTACAAGGGTGTGTGGAGATGAGGACCAAGTGGAATTGCCTCCTCACATGTCTTTATGCCTATTAGTCAGTCTCATTTCTTCCTCTCCTCCTCCTCCTCCTCCCCTCCCCTCTCCTCGATGCATCGGCTGTGCTCCCTTTCTATTAATGTCCCAGGGGGAAACTGATTTACAGCAGAAGACCGAAAAAACCCCACTAAAACTCAGCATGAGAGACGGAGTAAAACACACAGCTGAGTGTGTTGAAAGAGTGTTTGTATCAGTGTGTCCTCATCTGGACCGGTCCTGCAGGGAACCAGACGGCACTGATGCTGTGGAGCCTCCCTTTTGTGCTCCCTATCTGCATCTCGTTCGGTTGCATTTGAAGATTATCGACCTGCGTCTCCCATTTTCTTTTGTACATTTTGACAGTGAAACTGACATCTAGTTTTCTGTGGACATGCTGCTGCTTTCATGCTGAGAAGGTGTGTGTGTGTGTGTGTCATGGCCGACGAGTTTGAAGGTCGTGAATTTGCATCATCAGATAAGAACATTAGGCCTCTGTACCAGCGACAGACGAGGTCCGAAGGCATCACTCTCTCAGCTTGTCCATCTGTTCCATTCTTGTTCATGTGATATCTCAGGAAAACTTCAACAGAATTTCTTCACATTTGTCCCAAATGACGACTGGGTCTCAAATTAGCCCTCAATTTAGAATTACAGGCTGGAAGCAAAGCCTGATGCCAATCAGTCAGGCTTGTAAAGACTTTGTTCTAAGAGAACAGATGCACAGTAGATGTCAGGGGGAACAAGGAGGTACAAATATCCACCAGGCTTTGCTTCCTGTCGGGAAGACGACACTGAGGGTCTAACAAGTCCGTCAGTGTGCAAGAACAAACTTCCCAAATGAGCCCCGTCGATGCTGATCAGCCTTCAAAATCCTACAATAATAACTTTTTATGACTGGTGCCAAAGAGAAGTCTGCTTTCAAGAAGTTCACTTTTACAAGATTTAATCAGGACATCTCCAGAATGGATGATTGTTGTGAAATGAATCTGTTAAAAGATGTCATTGGAGGACACGAGTCATCACCAGAGAGGAACAAGATACAAATTTGTTCACATGATGGCAAAACATCTGTTTCTTTGTTTGGCTTTTGCTAGATTCTGGTGAAAGCTTTTTTTTTTTTTTTGCTCGCGCATATTCATTTTTTATTTAGTGTTTATTTACTAATTTGATAAGCCTTTTCTTTTTTCTCAACGCCTCTAATTGATTTCTTTCAAAAATAGGAGAGAAATGCGTGACTGATTTATCAAATGTCACCGGAGACTGAGCAAGAAAACTGGTAGAAAAAAAGTACAAAAGAAAAGTTTACAAGAAAGAAAGGAATCGAAAAATTAGAAACAATTTTATGATCATTTGAGAACAGATTTTCAATTACTACTATGACATATTCAGAGGTCCCCCTTGGGGGTCCCTGGACTCCACTTGGGAACCCTTCCCTCAAGAGCAGCTCATGTGCAGTTCTTCCTTTTCATTTGAGCTGCTATCGAGCCGCCTTTGTCGGGTCAAAGACTGAGTAGCTGGTCTCAGCCACGTCTCTGTGAGCTGACTCATTAGTAGGGGGCTGGGTTCTTTGACCCTCTCAGACCCTGATCCATTAGCCAAAAGCTCAGACTGGGTCACCTGCACTTGTTTGCCTGGAGGTGCACTGGAAGCCAGCCTGGTTGTCTGAACATCAAAGGCTCAAGCTGCCAACTCCAGCAGTAAAGGATTCCCGTTGTCATCTAAAATGTCAGACAGACGTCCATCCAAAGAGCGCCGTTCAAGCTGGCATGTGTTTGTGTTTTTCTCTCAGTTACTTCATCCTGAACAAGCGAACAGGGTTCCTCATCATCAAGGAGAACGCTCCCTCTGGGACCTACCAGCTGCAGGTCCACGTCTCTGATGGAGTCTGGCCAGATGCCGTCTCCACGGTCACCGTGCATGTCAGGGAGCTACGAGACGAGGCCATCTACAACTCCGGGTCCCTCCGTCTGGCAGGTGAGCTATGCAAACACCCCGATAATCAACCGGGCCTGTAAGAGGAACACAGGAGATGTCAGGCGCACCGAGTTACAGTCATCAGCTTAGCTCATGATGGAGAGCGTTTTTTTTCTTTTCCTCATTGTTTTTTTCTAAATGAATACAAGACACACACTGATGGAATATTGTGTGAGAGGACGTGTGACACAGAACAGAAGAAGATGATAGCCGCAAAAGAAGCAGAATTTAGATGGAAACATTAATTGAGAAAGTACGAAATGAAGAGCCAAATGAGCCGGATCTCACTGCTGAACTGAGTCCAACGAACCGGCTCACTCGTAAGAGACAGAGCCTCCATCAGAGCAGCAGCAGGGAGCAGTCTGCTTTTTCCTCTTGGTCTGTCCGTGTAAAAATCCAAATTTCATGCGTGTATTCATGAAAGAATACACGCATGAAATTTTGATGAAAAGGTCTGGTGGTGTGTTGTACCTCACTCAGACAGGAGGAAACAACAACAGCAGAGTTTAGTTCCACCTGTAGCCGCGCTGACGAGCCTCGCCGGGTAGAATTAGCCCGGCTTCATTCAACCGGGATTTTGAGAGGAATGTTCATTTCCGTTATTCATGTAAAGAGGTTTGTCAGAATATTGTCATCTTCTGAATAAATAGTAGGTGATAGAGGGATTTAGCGAGCCTGCATAATCACAAGTCAGTGTGTCATCAAAGCAATGCTGCAACTGTTAGCTTGAGCGAGGAAATGCCGCATGGTTCTGCATCGAGCGCTTGACCCCCGTGCTCGTGGCCCCTGGGGCAGCGTTCAAACTGCTGCCACGTCACCTGTTGTCCACCTGATTGACGGCCTGTGACAGTTGTGCACTTGCAGCAATATGGAGTCAGAACTGTGATGACACCAGTGTGTGATAAGCTTCTAAAAGCCAGCGTTACCCTGCTGACAGGGAGGTCTGGCCACGACTCCCAGTCTTGTGTCCAGGCAGTGAATTAGCAGTGATTGCTGTTGCTCTCCTTGTTTGCCGCCTTCCAAAGGGCTGCCACACTCTGTTAAAGCAAAACATAACGGCCATTATTAATCCCTCTGCCCTGACTCATCGGGTCTCAGTGGGCGTCGCCCAACACACAGAAAAGCTTGTTTTCATTTCTTATGCCGACACAATAATTAGTGGAGAGGTTTTTGCTCAGCCAGCACATCGTCTCCTCACATGTGAGCGTCATCCATCATTAGCTCCTGTACAACACATCCAATGTCTACGCCAAATTAAATTTGCTTTAGAGGAATGGGACATGGCTGAGGGATTTTTACGATTTCATAGATGTTTTAATAGAAGCCGGGGGAAGGCCAAACTGCGGCACTCCAAAGAGCGGGCAGAGAGAAAGGAAGGTGGCAGAGTCAAGCCTCATAAAAGTAGATAAAAGGATTTGCTTCTCATCCTGAAAACAGGGCTGAGGTAAATTAATGCGCACCAAACCCAGAGATGGCGGAGAGCAGCTGGCGCCCACATTTCAATATTGCTGTAAATGAAACAAATCAATGTGGAAAATGTAGACAAATGTGTGTTTAAGGTGAAGGATAGAAATCAGAATAAAAGAATTGCGTTGCTGTTACTCAAACCTGCTTTTTTTCCATCCTTTTCATTTAGTTTGATGAGGTCAGGTTTTGTCAACACCTTCTCCCTGCGGGTTCGTCACCTCGCTAAGGTTTCTAAATGGCTCGGCTGTCATCAAAGACTGTTAGCTGCGTAGCGTATCGATTCAGTAAGCCTGGTTGTAACAGGGGATTTCAGTTGAGAGCTATAGAGCACCAGCAAAGGTGCTTCAGGTGGAGGCGGCATTCACATGCATGACTGAATAATCTGACCTCGCACATGGTTTAGCCTCTAGAATATTCCATTCCTACTCCTCTTGACATGCTGTCCTGACATTTGTGTTGTCATGCTTGTATTCTTTCAGGGTTTGACCTGTCGCTCTGTGAGCAGGGTATCTTAAGTTTTTTCTGGCTAAAACAAAACGCTGTTGATGCCAGGTTACATAGCGCTGCGCAGCGGCGTCCTTAAGCATCCACACTGGCTTCCTCAGTGTCGTAAACTCCCTCGTTAAGATAGAGGTGTGTCATGTTGTTTGTACGCGTCTCGTTCATGCCGTGTGGTCAGTGTGGCCTCTCCAGTGGGTTACAACGGTTAGAATAAAGGAACTTGAACCGTCCAGCTGACTAGGAGTCCTTGGTACCGGGGGGGGGGGGTGCAGTGGCACTCTGGTGAAGTCCTTTACTGTGGCACAGAGTCTTCATCAGCACTCGGCTTCAAAGTGCTTTAAGCGGTCAAGTTACAGTCATGTAAGTTACAGTCGTGCTGCCCTGGCAGCCTCTTACTGTCCGGATCAGGTTAGAATCAGAATATTGGCCTCCGTGTAAACTTGGCCAGTGTCCACAACACTTTTAACCTGAGGTTTTAAGGAATCAGCAAAGTTACAGAAAGTATGAAGATTTTTGAGAAGAACAGATGAAAGTTTGAAACTCTCATATCAGTTTTTTGTGACTTTGAGATCATCCTGAGGAGTAGGTAAACTACCAAAGCAGTGGGGGGGGTGTGTGTGTGTGTGTGTGTGTGTGTGTGTGTGTGTGTGTAGGATTTGTACAGATGCCATTTCCAGGATTTTATTTTTCCTCGCGGAGCTTTGGAGTAAACAGTCTCATTGATTCTCAGTCTCGGGGATTATGAAAATATTCTACTTATAGCATTACTTACACCCTGCTTGACATTCTAAATCCCATTTCAAGAACAAATGTGGAATGCAATAACGACACACAAAGAAAGCGCTAGTTAAATCTGCCTCGGTGAGATTAAGCACCACCCCCCCAGCCCCCGGCCCCCCCTCCACCTCTCCCTATCATTCTCAATACTGATGGAGAGGTAAAACATAAACAAAAAGTCCTTGAAATTCACCCTGCTCAGGGGAGTGCACACGATGAATAACGAGGATCTCCTCTCAAGCAGTCGCTGTTTGCTAACGTGATGAAGAGATGACTCCTTTATTAATGGCCGCTTCCCAGAGATTGCCCTTTAGAGAAGACACGGTGGACTGAGATATTACCTAAATACTTTTCTATCTCTCTTCCCACATCTGTCTCTCCCTCTGAGGTTAGTGCATGGTTGGATCAATACAGAAAAAAATTGTGAAAATATCTGAGTTTGCCACTGCAGGGACTGTATGTCAAATAGCTCGTACTCCCTCCACCTGCTGACTGATGTCACATTGCCCTTGCGACTGCTGCTGAGTTCAGTCTCCTGAAATCCCGATAAAGGGCGTATCTGTGGAGGAGAAATGCAAGTTGTTGTTTTCAATTAAAAAACAACAACAACAAACATTTGGTGAGCTGTTAAAAGGAGCCAACATTTATGGGTTTATTATCCAGCGTCTCCAGAGCCAGATAAGAAGGTAGAGAGTCCTCCCTCCACTGGGCTGCGGGAGGGAGCCGAGAGCCAGAGACCAGCTGAGCGCTAGTTAGCTTAGCACGACGAGTGGGGGCGGACAGGAAGTCCCCGCTCACAGCATGGAGCAGCAGTCATAATCATCCCCGGGGGACACACTGACCTCTGAGCTCTCGTTCGGAGCCAAACACAACTCTGAGGAAAGGATTTGCATGTCGGGGAGAAGGGGGTGAGGGGAGCCTCATGATTTTTCTGCAGACTGGTGTTTTTGTTTCAAACAGTACCAACTTGTTACACTGAAGTTATTCACTTCTGATCAAGGAGATCTGAGCCCTCGTTAATACTGACGTTGAAAATGACCCTGAAGGAAGCAGTGCAGACACAGTCAAACACACGTTGAGGTTAATCAATCCCCTAACGAAGTCCCAAGCTCAGGATTCCAATCACAACTACATGTTTGTGGCCACTCATTGAGCTTCATACTTTCAGTAAATTGTAAACTAATTTGCATGTTTCAACCACACAAAGTTGACGTGTATGAATGTGTTTTCATGTACATCATTACGAATTGTGTGGTTTAACTTAGCTGGATATCACCACGTCATTTTACCCCATAAACTTCTTTTTGGTTCAGGTTTCACACAGTTGCTCCGATCTGCAGGTCATGTGATTTGTAGCTTTTGCTGAGTCAAACTACAGACGATCCTGTCAGGCGACGCACAAGTGTTTTACTTACGGATGCAGGATTGAGGATCGAGCACAGCGGTGATCGTCTTTGTTTTCCACGTCTTTTAGTCCAAATGAATTGTGCGATCTCAATTGTAATTCCTTCATTTGAGGTCACATGACTACTTTTTTTTGTAGGTTACCTAGATACGGGGGGCTCACCTCTCCTCATCCTCCCCTATTTTCAGGAATGAAGCTACAGTGTTGGAGCAGTGTCATGGAATGTGACAGTGCCTTCCTGCTTTAAGCAGCATGTTCTCTTCAGTGGCTTTTTTTTATTTATGAAAACCTGTTATCGATTGTTGGGTTTGTGTTCAAATGCGTCTCTGGCTGTTGTTCAGGACCTCAAGGGCCTGTGCTAAAGAGCAGCTTCTGAACAGCTCCTCTGTGTTTGGAGGTTGTTGTCTGAGAGTCGCGCATCCAGCCGCCCAAAGATCACGGAAGACTGTGTTCCCTTTCGCCGTTGTGTGGTTATTTTATGGTTCTCGGTGAATAAGATATACAGATACTCTTTCTGTGTGAAATTGCAAGCTTAATAGCAGGAGTGCACCTCATCGCCCTGCTCCAACAAAGCCTCTGGGAAGGAGAAAGCAGGAGTGAATTGTGAGTTTGGATCAAAGCCAGGTGCAAAGGCTGTCACACTGCGTTAGGAGTTACTACCGGCTACCCCCGCTCCTCCAGCCCCATCCCCCCGACTGTCTCTCAGTCTGCCTCAGTCCTTGTTTCTCCGGCCAGACTGACGGATGGGAGCTGACATTCGCCTCGATCCCTCACTCTGTACTGCCGAGCCCGGGCTGAGCTCCTGTCTTGTCTCTTAATTCTGAGACTCAGTGCATAGAGAGGAGGGGGGTGCTGGTATATATAGCCTATACGAACAAAAAGAAGAAAGTGTGTGTGTGTGTGGGGGGGGGCATTATGTCGGTGAATCTCATTATCATTGACCTGATACCACTTGGACGCCACAAATTTGCCTCAGATGTCCACTGAGACTTGAGGTTGAACTGAAAAGATTTTGGTGGTCGGAAGTCATCTCACATCCAGGAGACGGCCGTCATGTTCTTGTTCTCACAGGAACACCCTGAGGGAACGTCTTCA
This sequence comes from Aulostomus chinensis, assembly GCF_037954235.1. Classification (NCBI taxonomy): domain Eukaryota; kingdom Metazoa; phylum Chordata; class Actinopteri; order Syngnathiformes; family Aulostomidae; genus Aulostomus; species Aulostomus chinensis. The sequence continues at coordinate 32,944,810 of NC_141321.1, read as the reverse complement.
AATTTGCCATAACACAGGTTCTGGCACTGAGCTGAAAAGATTTTGGTGGTCCAAGGTCAGCACGGTCGCAGCTCTCCGTCGTCATCTGACTCCCGTCACGGAAATATCTGTTGTTTATGCAATGGCTCAGCTCAAAACTGGAGAGAATGAGAACCGGGTCAGTAGACGGAACCGAGGTCCGGCACCGGTTCAAGAAACTGCACTGGCTTAACTGCCTTCAAGGGAAACACAAGATTTCCCAAAAACAAGGTCGTGTTTTCAAAACTGTGCTTTCCGAAGTGTTTATGAAACGTGTGTCCGTGCATAATGACGTTTAAGAAATGGAGACACTTCCGTCTCTCTGTGTTTTGAAAACTTTTGTATTTTCTGAAATGTCATCTTCTTTTGGAAAAGTTGTGTTTTGCGCATCAGGGCCGCTCGAGCTCTCTGCTAATCTCAATAGAAATGTGCAGTCAGACTAAGAGCCGCGTTTGTTTGTGTACCACGTCTTCGACTGACCGCTTGGCCAGGAAAGGCATGGCAGTTTTACAAATTACTCATTACTTTGCAAGGACTTGAAAGCTTTTTACACCGTATCGACAACCTCTCTGCATCCCTGTCGTCTTGTAGTGGAAAATATTTCACAAAAGATATATTCCTACAAACTATAGATTGAAAACCAGCATTCTTATAGATCATAGAACACAATAGGGACTGTCAACGCACCAAAGGTAAGCAGATCATTACAAAAGGCTGATGAAAAGCTCCTTCCATTTCTCACTCCTCCCACTCACTCCATTTTCTCTGACTTACTGATTATCAACCACAGCGCAGTGGAGTGTTGTGCGAGTGTGTGTCTGTGTGACTAAACCCCAGTGAAACCTCTCCAGTCTGAGAGGATCTCAAATACACACATTCCTTTGATATTTCTGTGTTTCAGAGGGAGGGAAAAAAAACCTGCGTACATTCAGATTATTTATCCATCAGCACACAATGTCTCTGTTAGGGATTTGTTGGTGTTTATCACGACAGGCTCACCAGTTTTTATTAAGTCTGACATATTTGTCTTACATTAGCATTTTAAAAGCTGAATTTAAAGGCTGTGTTCACCCTCTGGGGCGTCTGAGGCAGGTGGACGTGAAGGGTTTTGGGGGCGGCTGTGCTGTGGGGGTGGACCTTTATCTCGACCGCCGCCATCATCGTTAGGTTGATGTTCTTTCAAACTATCCCTGGAGTGACCACAGAGAGAATTACTCTGAGGCGACAAGATATAATTTAAACTCAAAGTTTGGTTTATTGAATTGTAGGAAAAAGATATATGTTTTGTTGCCTTTAAAAAAAAAAAATCTCTGTGCACCAAAGGTTTTGCCGTATGGCCACTCCAGGCTTCCGTCAGAGTGTAGCACAGGTTTGGCAAATGCATCCTGGAGAAATGACGCGAGTAAAATCAACAACTCTGAGCGCTACATGCTATTGTTGGCTTCAGCAGAGGGAGTTCAGTGCCGCCATCTTTGTTTTTCTCCTCCTCTCATGGATGCAGAAACACATCCATTCTCTTGGGCTCCATGTCGCGACCTTTCCTCCATGGTTCACTTCCTCAAACTTAAAGGCTACACTTTTGTTCCATTTCGGAACGGTTCTCTCTCTTTTTTTTTAATCTGCTGATGTCCGCTCAAGTGCAGATTGTTGCAAACATCTAATGGGTGTGAAATGATCCGAGAGGCCCAGACTCCTGCAGGAGGTCAAAAGGGACTGATCAGGGGTAAATGAGGCTGAAGATCCTGTAATCGGAGCCAGGACTCCGTTGTCTGACCTGCTCCTGATCCTGACTTGTGCAATAGTAATTGATTAAGCTTCAAGTTGACCTTTTGTTTTAATTGTTTTGGCTCTACGTGTCACATGTGGCCCATATACATACAACTCTGACATGCTTGGCTGCAGGTGTTGGACCGGTGCTGAATAAAACATGAACAAGATCTCTTTGCTTCTCAGGAGCCTGCTGCTGAGGACGATTAGACATTGAGCTCCAAATTATCAAGAGTGTAATTACCTTTAACTGGCAGAGTGAAAAAAAAAAAAAATTTGCGCTCCTAGTTATGAGCCTCACCTTCAAGCATGTATACACACTAAAACATTTATACACTACATAAACAAAATGACCTTCAGAATAAAAGATTCTGTCCATTGCGATGAGCTGTTTTCAGTAATTCATCATCACAGCTTCTGGTCTATTTTTCCATTTAGCACTCAGGCCCAGTTTGAAAATAATTGGATTTATGTTGAGCAGCGGTGGAAATAATGAGGCCACTTCTATTCATTCCTCTGCTCCGGTCCTGCATGTTTGTGTTTCCCAGACATCACAGCCAAGGAGTTCATTGAACTCCGAGGGAAGCAGCGGAGCCGTTACGAGCTGCTGATGGACTTCCTGTCTGAGATGCTCTCCGTTCCACCTGATGATGTCAACATCTTTAGCCTAATGGATGTGAAGGAGCGAATGCTGGACGTTCGTTTCGCCGTGCTCGGCGGCCCATCATTTCTCCAGCCCGAGAAAATGCACGGTTATCTGGCCGCTCACAAACAAAAGGTGAGTCATTCCTCTTGTTGTTAGCGTTGTATCCATAATGACATTTAAGTTTCTCAGTCCAGCGGTTGGCAACTCCAATGACTCACCCGTCAACAAAAAAACCAGCTACACACCCGTCAATGAAGTTGACTGCAAAGCTGCTGCAATCACCTGACTACAGACGAGTCCTGTGGGACGGACAGAACTTCTGCTCCTGCATGTGTTGGTTGCAGGTAGCAGTTTTGCCTCCAGCAATGTTTTGGCTGGAGCGCATATTCAGTCCAGAAAACAAATCAAATGTGTCAGTCAAAATGTGGGCCAGTTTGTTTGGGTCCAGGACTGAAGTTCTGCATGTATCGTGCACAGCACGAATGCAACAGCATCAATAACAGAGGTGTGACACACACACACACACAGAGTACTGAGATTTCCAGTACTGTGTCTGACAGACGTTAGCGGTGCTAGCCTAGCGCCAACAGTGCAGGTCACTCCACATTGGCCCCTTGTAGTTCAGCATCTGAGTGTGGTGGAAGACACACGCCAGCCTTCTCCTCCATCTCATAACCTCTCCCATCCAGTCCCGTGGCTGATGTTTAGCCACACTCGGATGCAGTTGTTATTCATGTATTCATGCAAAAATCCAGCTTCTCCACCGGTGACGAGCGTTCCTGAGCAACACACTCAACGTATTCATTAACAGAACACGTTGAGTGTGTTGCTCAGGAACGCTCATGACCGGTGGAGAAGAAGGATTTTGCTCAACGCGGAACGTGGCAAACTGTCAGAAAGAGCAGCTTCAGCCCCTGAAGCGAACACACAAGTGAGTCCTCGTGCCATCATTCATATAACATATTTTCTTTTACAGGAAGAGAAATAATTGATTTTTTTTTAAGTAAATACAAAGAAAATGTTTCTTTGTCATTTTTACGACATATTGTTAAAAATTTTAAAGTGTGAAATAAGCTGAAATAAAAGGGTTAAAAGACCTTTTTCATGTCAGTCGGACTTTTAACTTGTTGAATTTTTAACAAAAGTTGCTGGAGAAATATAAACAGGAACAATTAAAAGAAAATAATGCTTTCTTTGATAACTTCTGACTGCATGATGACACTCAAGGTCATTTCACACCTGCTGTGCACATTTTTATGCCACATCCAGTTCTAGTAGACAGGTGAGTCTAACAAAACTGCACAGCTTTGACCTAAATCTGATAAGAACAACCAGCTGCACCCTGGACGGGTGCGCCGCTCTCCAAACACCCGGGGGGAGATCGTTCCGACTCGCTGCTGCACTTTTAAAGAACAGTGCACTGGACATTTTACACCTGCTTTGGTTGGCCAGGTGGTGCTGCGGGTCACGCTGTCGCCTCACGGCACCACAGCTCTGGGCCGGCCAGCGCCTCCCTGTGTGGAGTTCGCATCTACCTGTCTGCCATTTCTTCCCACAGACCCCCGCGGGAACAGGGCTGTGAGTATGAACTGCCTGTAGGGGGAGCTGGTTGGTTGGCCCCAACCTCCCTGGAACCCTCCAGAGGATTAGTGGTGATATAATATCGCATCCTGTCATTCTCAGGCTGCAGCGAGGCAGCTTTGGTGTGCATGTTGTAAATATGCGTTGAGAACGGCCAGAATCTTCCTGTGATGGTAGAGTGCAGCGGGGGGAGGGGACTTCTGTAGGCCCACCTGGAGGTTAGCATTCCAACGATCAAAAGCTGATTGGATTTTCACGTAAAATTTTTCTGAAGAAAATAAACTCTGTGGTGAGCAAAAGTGGGAGACTTTCATGTTTTGTTCAGTGGATGCCCAGGCATTGTGAGATGTTGTGAGACGTTTGGCCACTGGCACACTACGCTTCAGAGGCATGATTTATCGCCATCACCAGCAGCTTCGCGTGTCTCTGTACCTTTAATCGTCCAGAGTCTTGTGGGCCAGCCACTTGTTAGCATCCGCTGTTGAAAATTCACAAAACTCTTTTTTTGTATTCGGGGATCATTTCAAAGAAAGAAAGCAGGCAGACACATATTTGTGAGGGCTTGAAAGGCAGAATACACTTTTGGGGTGAAGTATTGCTTTCTCCACAGTGCTGGCAACTAGAAGTGCGATAGCAGCCTGCTCTCTTTGGGTTTGCTCAGCCTCTTCCTTCACAGATGTGACAGATGTGTGATAACACCTCATCAGGAGCCTGATAACGGTCACATCTGCTGTCTGGGCAGTTATTTCTGGACCGACCCAGCCCAAAAAAACCCATATATTTCTACTTTATTCATAGTCTGTGAGCGTGGAACATCCTTTTAAATTCAACCCAATTTGACTTTAACAGAAATGCACAGTGTGGCTTGTGTGTAGCTGTTGGACTCGCTGGAAGAACAAAAATATCCTCTGATTCATTGAATCAGAATGAGAGCAAAATGACATGGACCCTCCTACATTTAGTCATATATTGTCTTCAGGAATTACATTTTCTCACTAGAGAGGGCAGGCCAAATGAAATTCAACAACAACAGTGGAAAAAAAGTGTATCAGTGTATTGTGCGAGCCAGACATTTCTCTTCATCACAGCGATGCTCCCTGGCTGCTGGCGTCAGTCAGACCTCATTTCACGTTTCAGAAGTCTGAGAGGAAGTAGGATCCTGCGTCTGTGTGTAATGCTTCAGTGTGTGTGTGTGTGTGTGTGCGCGAGAAGTCAAATCGTATGCTTTTCACCAGCAGGGAGAGAGACTTGACCTGGCGTCCTCAGAGGGGATGATGAGCCAGCCTGTATTTGCACGTGTGCGTCTTTTAGGGGAGAAACTGTCCAAGTACGCTGGTTGGTTCACGTCAAGCAACGCTTTCCTCTTAACATCTTTGCCCACAACGCCGTCTCCTGTGACCATTATCAGTGAAGAAAATATGCCAGCTTAGAAGTGTGGAGGAAACATGCAGTGTGCAGAGATGCATCAGGGATGTACAGGAAGAAGCGGCGAAGATGCTTAAGTAGCTGCGACTTTCAGGTGTGATTTGTGAGGAGAGCGCCCAGCGTTTCATCTGAATTCAGCCAGGTTCTCCAGAGAAGACATTGATCAGAATGAGATGTGAAGCGTAGCGAGGGAGAGGATGAACGAGAGCCGGAGAGATAGAGGGGGAGTGGGGGGGGGGGTGGATGGGAAAGAGAAAGGGCTGGAATGAGGGGGAGTGGTGCAGAAGCTGAAGCAGTGCTTATTATTGATGTTCTCAATTCTCCAGTAATACCTCAGAAGTAGGAGATTTAAAAAAAAACCTTTATTCCCGGCGTCTCTCTATTCCGCTGCTACTTCACGGAGGGATAATGGAACTTATCCCTCAGTGTTCTCCATCCAGCTCATGACTCTTAATCGCTCCTCACCGTTTTTCTATGTTTTTAAAAAATCAGTGGAACGGTGCTCAGATACCGAGGTTCATCGTGTCATTAAACTGGTCCTGAGGGCAACAGAGAGGATTGTGGGAGCTCTTGACTGTATTGGAACAACAGTCTCAAGAACAATACGCCCCCCTGTCCTTGTTGCCTTCTGTATGCACTGGTGTGTGTGTGTGTGTGTGTGTGTGTGTGTGTGTGTGTGGAGGGAGGTGGATATATATTGCGTTTCACACTTAGGAAGGAAAAAAAAACCCAAACATTTCTCTTGAATTGTTCCTGAGGGACGCACCACATGTGACACTGCACACCCACTGCTGTCATATATACAGACGGAGCTGTTATTAGAAACAATCTATCATCAATAATTGATCGGGCAGCAACCTGAGGGTGCAACTATGCAAGTAAGAAGCCGCTGTGGCAATAAATATCTAGGAAACTAGAAATCCTGGTCTGAGTGCTTCAATAAAGGCAGAGTAAAAGACCCAGTTTCATCAAAGATTCAGGACAGTCCCGCCAACGACAGCTGAAGCCTGCAAACATGGCGTTACCAGTTTGTCCGTCCTGTTCGAATGTGTCTCCTCCGCAGCCGTCTCCGGGATGGCGTGAGGGGATTTCTCCACGTTCACCACAAACTTCCACTAGGACTCGAGGATGCACAGACAAACGTTGAAGGTCGTAGCTTACAGTCGCCTCATGGAAACATGACAGCGCAGCAACAACGCCTGGAGGAAATTTCTTCAAACATAAACCAAACAACCACAGGGACTCAAGGATGAACCGACAAGGCTTCGGTGGACACAAGCGAGTCACTGTGGCAGCCCCACACTGCCGAGGCCTCCTTCTTGTTGAACTTCAGAAACGTTGGTAAAGATTTACCCCGAAGGTTGATTTGCTCAATGTTAGTAAAGTTATCCACTGCTAGCAGGTTGGCCATCAGCCATGAATAAGGAACTGAAAGATTTAAAAAAGCCTGATTGTTGTGCCAGAAAAGTCCTCTTTTGCGTGTCAGTCAGCAACAGTGAACAGAGCATCAGAGCTCCTGCATGTGTTTGGCTGCAAAAACAAAGATCTGAAGACATTTAGGCTGAAAGTGCCTCCTCACCGCCGACTGTCTTCTCCTGACAACCAGCGTGATGCTGCTGACTTTACAGAAAGCTGCTCCTCTCCACACGGCGCTGTCCTGCTTCTACTCCCCCCACCCCACCATCATTCCCTCCCTCCTCCCCCCAATCTCAGACGTTCCTATCAGCATGTTTCACTGACTTTTAATGTCAAGGATCCGTCATCCTGCGCTGAGGGGGAGACGACGAGGAGCTTGACCCACATCAGAGGAAAACCTGGTGGACTCGACCTCGGGGTTCTTTACGTTTGTCCATCCTGACTGACGATGTGTTTACGTCAGGTAGAGCACGTGTGCTAGTATGCCAGCAGCCCACCACTGCACCCAAGGAAAATGGAAGAAGTAATTTGAGCAATCAAACCATCAAAAGCTCAATCAAATTTAGAAAGGATTTAAAAGAAGGTTAAGTCGTGTTTTAGCTTGGCTCCGAATGCGTTTAGCACTGTCTCAAGTCTGAGCTCACTCTGACAGCTTGGTCCACACTCGAGAGATGGACCTCAAGGCCTCGGCACAGAAAGTATCAGTTTCACTCATGACTTCTGTCTTCTTTAGCAGAGCGGCAAAGTTTCTGCTTTTCCTCAGTTTGTAAGACGTTTAAGAAATGCTGTACTCTTCAAAAATGGATGATTGACGGTTAAGACAGGTACACAACAGAGTTGCTGTGTGTGCAAATAATGAAATGAATGCCAAACTAAAAGCAAACTCGATGTTTATTCAGTCTGTTATGTAAAGTAGATGAAGGTAGAACTGGAAACACGCCACCTCGTTGCCTCTGTGACGTGCACGAGATGCAGTGACCGATGTGCGACTGCTAACGTTTTCTCTGCTCAGCCTCGAGTCCCAGTGGTTATTTGCAGTATAATTAAAGAAATTTCCTAAAGAAATTCCTGTGACAGTGACCATTGCCCACCAACATCTTTTTATGAGTTCATTCTTAATGCATCAACCCATCCCCTCGAGGCTCTTCAGAGATGTTGCATCAGCGAGAGGGGGACGTACGGATGCACAAATGCGTATATTCAGATGTACGGACAACCTGAAAACATCCAGCCTCCAGTTTAGTGCTGCCACCACCGTGGAGGCATAAAAGCACATATTTCTCCATGATTAAATTAATCTCCATGAAATTTGCTTGCAACATTAGATTGTAGTGAAACCACTGACTGGAAGCATTTTGTCTCATTTTCATGGGGGGGGGGGGGGGGGCATTAACAGCGCAGGTTGTAAAAGAGCAGCATTTGAAGCACAAATAACGAGACATTAATCAGCAATTACTGCAAAAATAACTGATCTGTTCGTCACTGTGGTGAAAGCAATTTGGGGGAAAAGATGTGAACTGCATGTTTCATGGGCGCAGTCGTCACACTGAGTGAGGTCCAATCAGTGCAGAACATTGAGCATGAAGTGACCCTCTTTTGGTTCACCGCCGTTTGGTGTGTGCACGTTTTAGCTTGACCAAGTGTGTATGATCATATGCATCCCCACACGAGTGTACGCATGTGTGGGTAAACTCCCTGGATATCAACTTGACCAGTAACCCTCTCACCAGTCACGGCAACACGGGCGCGCACAGAGCTCCTGCTGGATTTCCGTTTCATTTTTCCCTCCAGTGGTGCATCAAACCGCTCAACCCAGAGAGCTTTCTTTCTACCTCGTCAACATTTAGCCCACTTTTTCACCAACCAGGGCAGAAAAACAGCTTGAGTTCTTGCACTGACATGAAAACTGTACCACACCATGAATGTTGACCCGGTCACCAGAAAAGAACTTTTATGTTGGTTCCGGTAAACCGTGGCTACGTACAGGCAGGATCTCAATTTCACTGAGACAAATCCAGTCGTTTCTAGATGCACAAGTGACACCTCAGCTTCTTGAAATTACAATTTTTTGTGACATGTCGAAGCTACAAATAAATTTGGGTAAACTTTATGCACAAAAAAAGGCCTCCAACCCGGACAGAGCTGTAAATCATTTGTTCTCACCCCTCTGATACAACGCTTTTTTTTTTCTTTCCTTTTTTCTTTTTTAAGCACTGTCTGGTCTTGTTTAGGCACAAAAACACTTGGTTATGTTTAGGAAAAGAACCCCTTTCTGGGTTGAAATGAGAACTGCTTTGATGAAAACAGAGGACAGCACTCACGACTGGCAAGGCTGCAGCTCCCGGGTATCCAAATATCCCACTGAAACGGCAGCAGTGACCATCAAAATGGCTCTCTCCACAACCGCTCCCTCCACCCCCGTATTCGGATTTTCTTCGCCTTGTGTTGATGTCAGGTGACATGCTAGATTCCTGTGGCCACTAGATGGCGTCTGTCACTTATGCATGAATATATGTTCGTTCACTCCTCTGGAAATCCCAGCGTTGTGTTGCAGCGACTACGATGACAGAGCAGGACAATTACCGCAACCTTCAAGGTTTTCACGAAAACAAATGAATGGGGAGGTGAATATGGACTAGAGTGTAGACCCACGAGACCGCAGCATTCCTGGAAGTTGTGTCACTCAAGATCAAACTGTGTTTCATGATTAAATCAGATTGGAATCAGCACATATCTTCCATTTAGTTACGTGATTTTCCAGCCAGTGAGATCAGTGGAATTTTCCACATGTTGGGTTCCGTCTGCCAGCTGTTTGGACTCTGATGTTTATTTATGTACATTAATTTCATCCTACCCTGTGCCCATGAATCATTCATTATTAATGATTTATCCGTTGGAGCAGTGGTCAGCACTGTCGCCTCACAGAAAGAAGGTTCCGGGTTTGAGTCCCGGCTTGGGCGCGGGATCTTTCTGTGTGTAGTCTCCATGTTCTCCCTGTTCCTGCTGGGTTCTCTCTGGTACTCCAGCTTCCTCCCACAGTCCAAAGACATCAAGAGGGACCAGGTTAATCCAGACTCTAAATTGACCGTAGGCGTGGCTGGGAGAGCCAATGGTTGTCTGTCTCTATGTGTTGGCCCTGCCATGGACTGGTGACCTGTCCAGGGTGAACACCGCCTCTCACCCGTTGATGCTGGGATAGGCTCCACCCCCTGCGACCCTTGTCAGGAATAAGTGGAAGACTACGGATGGATGGATTTATCCATTTTCTAATTTGTATTCACATGGGTGCACCCTTGAACCCAAAGTCAAATACAGTTTTCCGTGGGCTGTTTACAGAAACCCTAATCTTGGTATGAATCAAATGCTCAGTAGAAACAGAAGAGAAACGGTAACCCTGAAGGAAGAAGAACAACAGCAACAAAAGACCCCATTGAGCATCAACCCTCCATTTCTTCACCTCCAGAACCCACTATGTTCTCATATTTATGTTTGGACATTGCTTTTGTTCCACATATGGAATGTTCCACATTTAGGCTGCTCCGTACCTTCACTCTTCACTTTTCCCACTTGTTCATGTTTCTTGTTTAGTTTTGGACCTGAGTTTTCTCCTGGAATCATAGCCGCCCTCTCCACACTTGAATACTTGCCTTATATCGCACTGAAATACACTCTGACAGTTTGGTTTGTAGAAATTTGATGGGACAATTTCTCTCACATAAGCACTTGAACATTACCGACAATGCTTCAAATGCATCGCCACCATCAGTTTCTTGGTCAGCGACAGTTTCGAGCCGGTGGGTCATGACTGAGTGCGTTGATTGGTTCCTCTGACCTCGCTCGCTTCTCCTCTGGTTCCTCTGTCCAATTTACATTTGCTTTCACAGACTGCAAAAACTGGCAGGAGGTCTCCAGTGTCATTGATTAACAATCTCTTTACTGGGTTTTGTTCAGTGTCTTTGGTAAATATGTTATCGATTGGAGCGGCACGATGAGCTGCAGTTCTGCTGGGTCGGATGATGTTTGGAAATGGGCTCGTCCTGCACGTCTTGTTGATGAATTCATCCGTAAGTCTACGCTTATTAGGATCTGACAGGTCAATATTGAAGTCCCTACATATCAAAACTACTTTCCTACTCGTCTCTGTAAACATACGCCCCATCCATACGGCTGGTGACGACACATTTCTTTATTTCTTTACAGATTTCAGTTGTTGTGCATCCTAACGGGTTATCAACCGTCGCCATTCTGTCCAGCACCTAAAGGCTCAGAGTTTTAAGCACTAATATGGCTTCTCCACCCTTGTTATGTGAGTTGGTCTCACCGTGCAGCTCAAGTCCACCCCTTCTTCCAAGTTTGTCCATTTTCTTATCAGAGGGGATAAGAGCCAGAACGCTTTGACCACATCGAGCTTGATTTGGACTTTTCACAGCAATCAGTGGAAGTCAGACGGTGCTTGTCATGATACCCAAGTGACATTCTGTACCCCACAGCATGCCGATTACTCCTCTAATCCTCCTAGTTTCACCACCAGGAATGAGAATAATAAATGACTGTGAGAGGTCGGGATGCATTTGAACATGTCGACAAGCCTCTCACATCCGTTTTAATCATCCAGAGAGTGGCCGCTTATATACAGGATTTATAGGGTTAAAATCTTGCAAAAGTAATTGCAAACGATGAGTTAAAGGTTTTAAAAAAATTGAACGAAATCATAATTTTTTAGGAGAGGTAAAAGCAATTTTCCTCACAGATACCAATATATTAGAGTATATTTGCCTCATTTAGGAGGAGAAAATGAGCAACGGCTGAGGAAATGGTTTTATTTTGCATCAAACCGCATAGCTTGCCATTAATTTTTTATTGTGTGTCACGTGCACGCAGATGTTTGAGAGGATGTATGGTGAAAATTGGCCTCGAAGAACTGAAATAATCATGAAGGCGTCGCTGAATTCTCATGGTAAAAATGTGCGCGAACCCTGATGCACATCTGTTTTATGCTAATTCAGTTATTAAAAATGCAACAAAATTGTCCAAAAAAAAATCTTCAGAGCCCAACTCATCACTAAGACACGGCGTGACTGCAGCTGCTTGCTGTTCTTAACTGCCCATCATGACGCCATTTGGAGGCAGGGGGACGTGAGGCGGGAGGGTCGATGTCTGCTTGGAGGTAGAAAGCACAAACAAGCATTGTTGGTGGAGTTGCTACTCTGTCCGCTGAATTCTAACAGCGACTCAGAGGGGATTGATGTGTTAAAGGGATGTTTTTGATGTTGATACAAAGTGTGTATTGATTGGACACAGTTGGCGTTGAAGCGTTCGGATTCAACTGAACCGACAAGGAGAGCACACAGCAAGCACTGTGCCAGAAGAAGGGGCGGGGCATTAAATGATGAACTGCATGATTGGAAGGCTTTGATGTTTTGTCACGTGACCCAGCCCATGGCCCTCCACTGGTCGTCATAGTGTTGCACAACACTGGTGCCGCTGGACTCATTCCTGTAAAAACGGCGTTCACCAGAATCAATGTCTTCTTGTCTTCCCACCTCCAGCTGCAGTCGTTCCTACAGATCAGCGTGTTCCAGATCCGAGTGGACGAGTGTCCCGGTTCCGAGTGCTCCAGGGCGGGCGGCTGCACCAGTGTGTTGAACGTGCGTGACACGCCCACCGTGGTGGATTGTGGGACTATGAGTCTTGTGTCTGTGACGGTGGAGTCCACAGCCGTCTGCTCCTGTCCAGGGAGGGAACAGTCCCATCAACCTTGCACCGCATATCCCAAAAACCCCTGCTTCAACGGCGGCGTGTGTGTGGACACTCAGCATGGCTACAGGTGAGTGGGAGTGACCCCCTGACCCCAAATAGAGACAGAGGGGTGGAGTTACGAGGCAAGTCACTCATTTTACACCAAACACCCATGATAAGGTTCAGTTCTCCTGGTGAAGTCCAAAAAAGCGTTGCCAGTCTTTCAGTTGATCCTCCTCAGAGCCACGGTGTTTCAAACAGCTGCGTGCGATGTGTGGCAGGATCTTGATCCACTCATTTACAGAGGGGAGAGAAGCGAGCCTGAAGTATGACGGAAAAAGAGGGAACAGAATGGACGCACTCACAAAGAACAACATCTTGACACTACTCACAACACGAGTAGCTTGTTCAGTGGTTCGCACCTGCAGCTGCTGATGGCTTCAATTAACGGCAAGAACGGATCAAAAGCATTATACAAATAATTGGAACATATTAGAAATAATTAAATGTTTTGCTTTTGTCTAGCGAATTATGTGATTTGTTCCTGGTAACATTTCATTTCATCTTCAACAACAATTCAGGCAGGATTTGTGTGTTTTTCTCCCTTCCTGCTGGAGTCTGGCTGACAGCTCCTGGTGGTTTTAGAGGTTCTGAGCTGGAGATGGAAAAACCCCACAGTATTAAAGGTTATTTTGGACCTGATGGTACTCTAGAATTACTATCAGTGTCTGTCTGTTCGTGCGTGTGTGTGTGTGTGTGTGTGTGTGTGTGTGTGTGTGTGTGTAGTTTTAAAGATTAAAGTTTGAGCCATGAAGGGAACTCATTTCCCACTTCAGGCTATTCTTTTGATTCCGTAACTGGAGGCTCTTTGTGTTTCCTTCTCTTCCCTGTCTCTCTGCCTTTGTTCTCTGTTGGCTCCTGGCTACGGTGGCTCCACTTTGATAGAATTATTTTAACATTTGTCTTATGTGTAATAACATCGCTCCGAGAGGGTGTGAAGTCAATGATCCTGCACCGCCAGATAACTGGGCATGAAACTGCAGCAGGGTTGCGTCGGTAGGATAATGCGTGCTTAAAAGGCCGTGTGATGTCACCGTCTGATGTTTGCAAAGGAACGGCGACGAGCAGGGGATATGAACTACTTATTAATTAGCTTCATTACTCTGCCCCCTATTGGCAGCGTGGACAGCCATTACATAACCAGCTGTCGTCAGGTCTTTGTTATGAGATAGCTGTCAAACCTCATTACCTCTGAGGAGGAGGAAGAGGAGGTCATGCTTTCAGTGGCGTGGCGTCCGTCTGTGTGGTGCCGATCAAGGGCGGTCTCCGAGATTTTATTCCCATTTGCTTCTTTATCTTGGAGAAGAGTTGCACTAAAACTACATCCCATATTTTCAAGAAATTTAGTGTAGAAGTGGAGCACGAGGCAATGCAGAAGCCATTATGGCTCTTTTTTCCAGGAAAGATGGCACGGACCTTGCTGGAGCTCTGCGTCCTTCGAGCGCACTTGTAGTTTTTCCCGTGTGTATTTTCCTGGCAGATATTAGCCTCCATATGTCTGACACGGTTTGATTTAACTGCAGGAGGTCGTGACTGTGTGTCCTCGCCTTTGTGAGCGCCCACAAATATACAAGCTCATACTGTATCGCAACACTTGAGGAGCCAAACTCACAGTTCACTGGCTTCAGGGGGAGGAAGCCAGGCAGCACAAGAGCCCACAGACAACCTGCCAAAACCCATCGTGGAATCGTGGAGGTGCTTCTCTACGATCTCATCCAGTTGCTTGCAGATAACAATGAAAAGCTGAATATTCTCTGCATTTCCTAATTTCAAACAAACTTTCTACCCTGAAAAGTAGTTTTCCCCTCAACCAGAAACGGATTTCTACTCACAAAGACGAGCGGTATTTGATGGTGGAGTATTTACAGCGGCAGGATGGTCTGTGAAGGACTGATTCCAAACCTACACTGTCTTTGTTGGGGGAGAGAAAGGAAAATGTCACCCGGTGCAACAGCGTGGCTCATTCATTTGTCATCAGTCGACAACAATGGAGCCATATGGCACAGAAGAAGAATGAGATACATCAGACTGTAGTGACACGAACAATGCTGGCTTGTGTGTTTGTGGTTGGCGCTCGTCTCTTCGTGTTTGTTTTTTGTTTTTTGACAAGAAGAACAATATATCACAAGTGGAAGTGTTAAAAACACCGCAAGAGAAGAAAGCATCTGCGAGCTTAGAGTCAGGAAGTACAAGGACCCGTGTGATGTTGCTGAATGTCTATCTAAGCAACACAGTACGTCTTCTCCTGTTCTACTGCTCTACTGCTCTCTGGTTCTGCCAGACTTGAAGGGCCCCCTTCATGTCTTGAGACCTGAGGAGCTGGGAGGAGGTGTTGTTGGATTACGTACAAAGACGAGCCAGACAGTGAACCACAGCTCACTTTGACTCATGGTTTTAAAGGTATGACACAGAGAACCGGCCCCGTTCATGAAATGTCCTCTCACATCAGGGCTTTTTTAGCCCTCACTTTAGTCTTACGGACAGGCAGCAACACCTGACGGAGGTTTGTAACTTGTAGCTCCTGAAGTCTGCGCAAAATCATCAGTACACTAAATGTTTGAGGCTGTTCGCCACAATTGGAGAGGTTTGACCAGCATTCCAGGCTACACACGCATTCACGAACGTCCGCCATTTTAAAGGCTGCACATTCTTTGAAACGTCTGTTTACGCGTGAAAAAGACGCACAGAAATCCATGTCCAAATCGACATGACAAGCGACGTGGTTTGATACAACACAACTGTGTGTTGTTCTACTTAGTTGATCTTATTTACGGTGAAGGAAATTTCCATGACTTCTCCTGAATTTTCCGGCTTTATTTATTTCTCCCAAAATTTTTCCCAGGCCTGAAAATTGGTTGTTTTCAAATTCCATGACTCAACTTAGTTTTCCAGAGAATTTGCGACATATAATGACAAAACAAAGACGAATGGAGGTTTGAATGAAGGCCTGACAGGAGAGAAGGAACGAGACTAAACCCAGAGCTCATCGCCGGCGGGATGAAAGCAACGGGTCTGTGGCGTCGAGGCGAACCCCCGCAGATGATGTTGGTAATTAAAGATTTGAAGTGAATGGACACATAAAAACAAACAAGCTGCCCGCTGCTGCTAAAGGAAGCTTTCGTTTAACTGCTGTGTTCTAATAATCCCAGAACCACTGAGCTCTTAATTTGAACTCCCAGCTGTAAACGGTTTGTTGCAGATGGAGATGAGGTTGAAGCACCAGGAATTTGCTCTCGTCAGCTTCACCTGTTAGCAGCAGGTGCAGCTGGAGTCTCAGGAGGGAGCGTTTCAGTTCAGTCAGCCGCAGGACGGGGAAGGATGTCCCGGGACAGGTTTGGACCAGCATACTGGACCTTGAACCGACCGGCCTCAGAGAGACGGCTCCATCCTCTCTCTCTCAAAATCACATGACCTCCTTTGGAGCATGTGATCATCGACAGGTGCGGACAGGGTTCAACCAATACAGAGTCTGGAAAAGGAAAAGTGGATGTTTCACAATTGTCACAACTGTCATATATATATATAAATATATATATATATATATATGTATGTATAAGAAAAACAAGCTTGTGTTTGCTTCTGTGTTTCGTCTGTGTTATAAATAGCAACAAACTTTCACATCCTCCCACCAGATGAGAAGACACCCGTTAGCTGTCACATGCTGCCAGGTCTTGTTTCCAATCCCTGGCAAACAAGCAAAGTGAAGGATAGCGTCTTCATTAGCATGAATCACTCGGTAAACAAGGCCAAAAGGGAGTTGAGAGTGTTTCAAGAAATGCTTTTAACTCCCAATGTGATGGCGAGGTAAACTCTTTGATATCCGCTGCTCGGAGACGAGACTGCTGACCCTTTTTAACTTCCTGTAATTCAGACTGATGTTCTTTTGTATCATCAGGCTCAGATCTTTAATGGTGGAAGCGAAGGGCTCTTTCCAACCAATTAGACCAAACACCACAGATCTGAGCTTCGCTCGCCGTCTCTATGCAACTCCATACAGAATTTGAATGTCATGATGAAATGAAGAGAAAATTCTAAAGAATAAAACTGAAATCAACTTCTGTACATTGTGACTAAACTCAAAAAATAATTTTCCTTTTTTTTTTTTTTTTTTTTTTGAAACCTCCAAGTCCCAGCCGAGCCATCGGGGGCCCAGAAACAGAAGGTCAGCTGCGCCCCAAATCACTGATCCCAATGCTGCTCGTGGGCTAAAGCTAATGCGCTCCATAATTTGAGCAGTGAAGTCAGCGATCTGTCTTTGTTACATTTGGTTGCCCCCCTCTGGCCAAAAGTGGTAGTGTTTATCAGAGAAAAGACGACAATTTGCACGAGCGCCACGAGCGCCACAGTGCGTCACGTTGTAAAGATCAAACGTGGAACAATCGATTGATGATGTAATATACTGGGATATGATACCAGTGCAGTAGCTACAAATGTAGATATTTTACACACACACACACACTTGTGTAGCTGGTAGGCCGAAGGGCAGTTGCGGGATTCATTTCTCACACCCAGCTGTGGGAACTGAAATGTCAGCTGCTTGTTGTGATTTGACAGAAATGAACGTGGTGACGGGCGGCCATCTTAACACCCTGCATACCAGAAACGCTGGAATGTCAGTTGTGATTCCCTGCTTCCGAAACATCAAGCAGCCAAATGTGGCGGTTAATGTTGCTTCTGAGTTTTAGAAAAGTATTGCGGCGTTCATTTCTCCCTCATCTGAATGGATTTCCTGCTAATGCAGCTTATTGAAACAAAATTGGCAGAGTTTGAAAAAAAAAGTCTCATTTTGCCAAAGTCAGTTTCCGAGCAGATCTGTAGAAAAATAAAATCAGGCAAATTTGACACCTTAACAACATCCGGCCGTGCAGATGCTATACAATTCTGATTACAGCTAAAATAAATTACAGAGCAGATTTGATTGCATGTTCTAATATGAGAGAAACATCCAGAGGAACGGTGAAACACGCACACACACACACACACACACACACACACACACACACACACACACACACACACACACACAAGACCCTGGTAGAATTGCTGAAAATGGAGAAGCAGCTGCTGCTACAGGTGTTCTTAGCTTAAGATGCTTTTTATTCCTGAAAACTCAGAACACCGCACACACACTCACTCACTCACTCACACACACACACACACACTGAACATATGTGTTGACAGGTGCACCTAAAGTCTCGTGGAACATATGTTCATTTCACGTCCTCTCTGCGTCTTGTCGAAGTTTGTTTTACTGCTCAGCTTCTCTTCATCAGCAGCAGCGAGTGAGGAGAGCAGGATTTGAGGCTGCGTGCAAAGCGGCTCACGGCGGGTCCACAGCAGGGTGACTGGACGGATCCATATAAGACCACGCTGGATAATCTCCGGATTACACACACGCACTCAAACGCACACACTTCTGTACAAAATTACAATGTGGACATTTGCTAACTCTGTTAAATTAATCTGCAAACAAATGCTTTGCATACTAAAACATCTTTATTATATATTGGCGTTGGAGCAGATGTTGTAACCCTCTGGAACCAGAGCCGTTCTCTCGCCTCCCTTCTAGCCGAGGAAAAGCCTCCGCTGCTCTGACATCATCTTCCTCCGCCTTCCTCTATGTTGCAGTTGCGGCGCCGTGTTTAATTTGCAGAAGATTAAGCTGAGTTGTTCGCAGCGTTTCACAGTTCTGGTTCCTGTAGCGAGCCCCTCCACTGCGTAAATGCTTCCTCTTCGTCCTCCGTTGTTTAGCGGCGGCTGGTGAACAGCTTCCAGGTGACTCACTGCGGGTTTGTCTACATTTGCAGCGTGCTGTTGCTTCCCGTCCGTACGTGTGATGTATCTGTCTGAGGCCATGGGGATTCTCGACCTTGAAAAATGCTAACAGTGAACTCATGGCGGCACGTTTCAGTGGCGTGAAACTCGTAATGTGTGCCGTTTTGAAATAAGTTTCCCAACACGGTTTATAAATCACAATATGAAAAAGTAATCACCCATAATCTTGTGCTGACCCTTCAACTTCATTGTTGTTCGCATCTGTAACAGGCGTGACGGTGACGCGTTCATGAAACCTGGTTAATGTGACGCATCTGAGGGTTGGAAAAAAGGATTTTTTACTGATGAATTACTGACCGCCAAAGGCCTCACACTTCTATCGACAGTTCATTCACTCACAAATAAAAAGAACCTTTTTTATTCTTATGAAAATGGTTTCCTCTCCTGCTGTTGGTAGGTAATAGGAATCATTTGAATCTGAACTCAGCCTCTCAATCATCCGGCGGCTGCGTGTCTTTCACGACAAGTGAATGTGGGCCAAAGACTAACGAACTGAAGTGTGTGTTTCTTTGCAAAGCATCAGCCAAATAGATGACGGGAGGAGAGCAAGGTGAGCGAGCAGGAGTTGTCAAGCCAGAGACACCGAAGTGTTGTGTGATCGTCACATTTTTCAATCACGCTGCCTGAGCCCCGTAACATCTGCTGTGTGATTCTGCAGGTTCAGAGGAGGAGACGAGATGTGGGAAGTCAGGAATGGAGAAAATTAGGAGAGTAGCTGGGAGGGTAGACGGAAGAGAAGGCAGAGAAAAGGGAGAATTTAAGGATCGGAGAGGGAGGTAAAGGCAGAGAAAATGCGCTGCTTTCCACATTCTCCTCAGGTTTCGGAGTAGACAGGAGAGGATTGAGGAGAGGAGATGGTGAAAGACAGTGACAGGCAGGAAAAAAGCAGAGGAATAATACATAAAGATAAGAGGGACTCAACAGAGGTGCTGTTGGATACTTTTCTGTTTCAAGACCCCGCCCTGCCACACAAATGCAGATTAAGGCCCACGATTGAAGGGAGAGCATGCAGATAATCGAGGATTAAAAATTAGATTTTTGGGAGTGAGGGCGGTTCTGGGTTGGCGGTGGGATTACAGCTCCCAGTCTGACGTTAAACACAATTCCCATCAGACAGCGAATGAGCAAAACAAAGCTGCTGTAAGAGGATTGGAGAGCTTGGCCTTTGTGACTAAAACTACGTCTCAAATTGTCTCGTGCTCAGAGGATTAGGATGATGTTGCCAAAATGGAAATCCAGGCATGGATGTGTTCCTGGTGCCTCTAATTACACACACACACACACACACACACACACACACACACACACACACACACACACACAAGTTCATATTCAATTTCTCTTTTATTTTCCTGGAACTGTTTGGAATTTTGCTAAAAAATCGAATCGAATCCAGGTGTCTTCTTCTCACCTGTGGAATTACTTGATCCCACTGTCATAACTAGAAAGAGAGAATTAACGGCGGTCAGCCATGACACGACGACCGCTGACAGGTGAAGGGAAGAACCTTGATGATGTCACTACAGTGGCACCTGTTGGGGTCCTTGAACTTGTCGTGTTGGAAGCAGGAACGATGGGCCAGCATGAGGATCTGAGAGACTCCCGGGGGCCAAACAGTGTAGTCGACGGGGTCAGAACATCTCCATCTCTGAAACTGCAGCTGTTGCTGGGTGGTTTCCAGTCTGCAGTGGTTGGCCCCTCCCACAAGTGGTCTAAGGAAGGACAAGTGGTAAACCAGGGACAGGGTCCTTAGCACCCGTGACTCACTGAAGCCTGAATGGTGGTTCTGGTAGTGAGGTGTCAGAACCCAGGGGTACGAGGCTGCGTAGGTGCTGACGGGTCCGAATCCCCATGCTGAGCCCAGCCCAGCCCCCCAAAGCAGCTCCACTTGGCCCCTGAGCAGCAGAACTGGACTGTTTCTTAATGTTATTAACAGGACCACCTGGTGTCACCCAGGCTAACAACATTAGCATCAGTCGTAAATGGACTAAAAACACTGAAACAAACATTTTTCATCTTCAGTGTGGTTAAGAAAAAAACCTCACATACTGTAGCTGGTCAAAGGGGAGGTTGTGCGGTATCCGTGGTAACAGTACAGTACATACATGTCCAAACAGATACATGATTTTCTTGTTTCACGCACAGGAAATATCCAAGCAGGTTGTCTGAACAGACCAAGAGGTAGAAGTGAGGCCACGAGGGATTGGATGATGTTATGTTTAAGTTTGGGTTCAGGTTCCTTGAAAGTGCTTGAAAAGTTCTTGAATTTCACTCCTTGAGAAACTGTACCAACCCCAGAGCCAGAAAATCTACCATAAAATTGATCAGCAACAGCAATGTTTTTTTTAACTTTCTAAAGTATTTGAGCTGGAGAACCCCCCCCCCCACACACACACACACACACACACACACACACACACTCCCCAAACTATTTTCTTTCTCTCCTTCCTTAATCTCATTATGATTTCCATACTCCAATGTTTCCTAATTGTGTTTAAATCTGCTTGTGTTTCTCCAGCAGGATAAAAATCCCCCTCCCTCAGCCCACCTGTTGCTAGCAATTATGAAATATACACATTCTGGCTGCCGACCCAGAACGCAAGCGCTCAGCTAGGTGTTTCTCCAGGGCAATTCTGCAGCTCCTAATAACGGAGTTCTTCATCGGTTAATGTTATTCACACTTCTGCCGATTTCAGCCCTGCGGATGCTGCAGAATCACACAGCCGAGCATCGTCCAGATAATCTGCGCGTTCCTGCGGTCTCGTTCTCCTTCCTGTGCTCTCATCCAGGGCTGAACCTACGCTTGTTAACCCCGGTGATGTGCAGTGTTGGGACGAACGCGTTCCTGCGTTATTAGTTACTGCCAAAAAAGTAACTTTGGCAGTAACTCATAATCAAACGCATTATTTTTCAAATTCAATAACTCAGTCATAGTTACTAAACGATCCGTTCATTAGTTTATTTTACGTTATTTTACTGTTTCGGCTGAGCCACTGTGTTTACTTCCTGTGTCGGGGGGGCTTGGGGGAAGTGCAAGAGACAGGAGGAGAGTGAGCTGCACTGTGGGGGCGTGTTTGTTTATAACAGCAAGAACATGCAAGACATCATGGCGGAACCTAGGGCGAGTTCCTTCACGTGGAAGTACGCTCACTACTTCTCCTTCGTTGAGCAGAGGGAGAAAAACGTTTGTGTTAAATGCAACTGGTGTCTCGGAACTAAGACCCTCTCTGCGGCCGCTAACAACAGCTCTACTCTATGAAAGCATCGCAGGCACGCAGCGTCCAGGCACGCAGCGTCCAGGCACGCAGCGTCCAGGCACGCAGCGTCCAGGCACGCAGCGTCCAGGCACGCAGCGTCCAGGCACGCAGCAACGAAACTTGTTGCTAAAGCTAGCTGGTCAGGGACACACAGATACCGACACAGATGTCACCTCAGCCCGTGCACCTAAGCGACAGCGCCTGAGTTGTTCTTTTCAACGAGGGAGTGCTACTGCTAGCCAGGCTAAAGTTAATCAATAATCAATCACTTTGAAACATCTCAGTGTTTGTGTTTGTATAAATGTCGACCATGTTGCTTTGCGGAGTTCAGTTCATTGATGAAAGTGCATGTCAAGTAGTACAGAGCTTACAATGTTGACAGTTCTGAACTTTTTTTGGTAACTCGTTACTTTTCATAGAAATGCTTTACTTTTTTGTTTTAATAACTGAGTTAGTGGCTGAGTTGCTTTTGAATTGCAGTAGCTAGTAACTCGAACTAATTACTGTTTTGCAGTCACTAGCACAACACTGGTGGTGTGTGACCTTGACCTTTTTACCGCCAAAATGAATTCAGATCAATTTGTGCTGAAAATTGAAAGCATCTATTCGAGGCCAGACCCAGACATTCGAATTAGTGAATTAACATGTCAAAGAAATTAAACTCATTTTGTGTGGATTCTAGCTACGATTGTGTTGTTTCCATGGCGATGCACTACATAGCATTGCAGTGAAAAATTAGTCCATTTAGAGAGACAGAAAACGAACACACCCAAAAGAAAATGGATACCGGAAAAAAAAAAGGAATGTACCGAAAGGCCTTAAACTGCTTTTGATTTCAGACGGTTCTCGTGTACGATGGAGCGACGAATTCTGTCTGCTGTGATCGGCGTAAAATAACTTCAGTTTCACTGGGAAGTCGGTTTAGGCTTCCCCCCTCACGCTGTTACCAACGTACCCAGAAACAAACGGTGGAGCAAATCCAGACACTTCTGGTGCTTTATCAGTCATCACACGTCTAGGAAGAATTAACACATTCTGGCAAACAGGACTCTGTTTGTACATTGCAGAGGCCAGATGAGTACTCAAGACATGAGGAGGTATAGAGAGAGGAATTTCCTCTTGATGAAGTGATTGTTCCTGTGGCAATGCAGCTAATGAGAGCATCCGCATCACTTAAACAGAGAGAGAGGGAGGGAGGGAGGGAGGGAGGGAGATGACCGGGGGTGGACGGCTGTTGACGTGTGAGGGGAAAAGTGCAAGTAGAGGGAAACACAATGTTTGTTTCAGAAAGGTTGCAATCAGAGCTGTGATTGGGTAACGACGTCACATGTTCAGAAATAGCAACACCAACAAAGAAGCATTTACTCTGTCACTTGTGTGTGTAATTTTTGGATCTTTCTCCCTCAGGTGCCAATGCCCGGCTCAGTTCGAGGGTCCTGAGTGCCAGCAGAACAAGCACAGTTTCCATGGCAACGGCTATGCCTGGTTTCCTCCCATGATGCCCTGTTTCGAGAGTCACATTTCTCTGGAGTTCATCACGGAAGTGGCGGACGGACTGCTGCTGTACAGCGGGCCCTTGGCGCAGCTGCAGGCCTGGGACCAGGAGGACTTCATGGCCATAGGTAGGAGACGTCCTGAGGCTGCTGAGGCTTCACACACGTATATCTGTCGCTCATCAAGTCCGGTGTTCACGGAGAATGTTTAAGGCAACACGAGTTCCTTAGAACACTTGGTACAAGTCACTGAACCAGCCACACCAACAGGATTCAGACCTGTCGGCGCTGCCTCGTAGGATTATTTGGTGATGGAGACTTGGATTCCCAGGTTGTACAACCTCAGATGATGGAACGGTGGTTTGCTACCGTGAGTGAAAACCAACCCTTTTCCCCACAATGTCAGCGAGCTATTCTGTAGACTTTCTCAAGATCTTTGGAAGAGAGAAACTGTCTCTTTTTGGCCGAAGTGCAAAGCTGGAGGAAGGTTGCTTTTCCTACCACGTGTGCCATGTTTCTTCTTCCTACTGCAGTGTCTCCACTCGTGATGTCCCTAGAACCGATACCTCGAGTACCCGTGATAGAAGTGATACTGAAACGCATATTTTTGCATCGTTTACTCAGAGTTTAACGGCATCGTGGTGGCCAATATCAAATAAAAGCTTCTTATGATCTGCAAGAAAACTTCTTTAACGGCGATCGCGCCAAACCCCAGAGTCAAATCTTGATATGTCAAAGAAGGGCCGCCCCCCTCAGGTACACCTTTGACTATGAGGTGATGATCACAGCGTCCAGCAAGGATGTGAAAGTCATCAAATAATCACATGGGGTCCAACTAACCAATGACAGGAGAACTCAAATTGGAGGTGTTGGAGGGCGATGGATAATAGAGCACACAGGGACATCAAGATTAACTTTGAACTCCAGCAGTTCAAAGCTGGGTGGTGGTGGAGGGGGTGGTGTTGGAGGTGTGTGTGTGTATGGGGGGGGGGGTTGTCCATGGAGGGCCCAGCTCAGATATATTTTTTATAGACGAGTGCTCCTCCTCTGCCACGGGGGCTTTCGGAGCGTGTAATTTGGACGACACGATTCAGAACTGGCACTTGTGGTCGCCAGATCAAAGCCAAGTCTGTGTTAAATAAAGAAACGTATCAGTTGAGATAAAGAATCGTGATGACAAACGTTTTACTGGCCAAAGACGTTCAGTTTAAGTGGGACACTGACTGGGAGAGGCTCAGTTCATCCATGGTTATAATTTGTCTTAATTGGGTCAGAAATGATCAGCTCATCGAGGCGGAGAATTCCAGGGCTTCAAAGCCAGTCTGATGTTGTACTATGAAGTACTGTGTGTAGTAACTGTGTCTGTTGGGGTGCTGGTGGTCACAGGTAGTATTTTTCATGTCGCCCAAAACCGGGAGACTCAGTCCACTGAGCCGCTGCACAGGGAGAACGAGGAAGTTTGTGTGACTCGAGAAGAAAGAAGCGACTCCCAGACACTTCAGAGCTGGAAGAAAATAGTTCAGGGCTAGAAAACATTGTCGGCTCGGCTGTGAATGGCGTTGTCATGGTTACAGCAGTGATACAGCTGTGTTGGAACTGTTGAACTTGCTTGGAAGAAGGAGGGGAAAAAAACTTTCATAGTTTTGTAAAACAAAACAAAACAAAACAAAAAAAAAACCCACTTAAAACCAGAACGATTGTGGTGCTGCAATCAAGATGGAGGACCCCCACGGTGCGTTCAGGTGCACCTCGTAAACACATGCGAACGAGACAGGTGCGGCGGAGAAACGCGGGCCGACTGCCAAGTTCTGCAGGACTCTTTTCATAATAATCACCTGGAGAGCGAAAAAACTTAATTTCCATTTTAGGAGTCTGATTAAATATTCCAACAGTAATCAGCAGTTCTCAAGCTTTGTTGCCATATTCCATGCTCATTGTTATTAATGCAAAAGTCTTGTTTGTTTGCTTATAATCTGCTTTTACCACTTTTTATTCACCAGCACAGTTATTTTAATTCTTACGTATATAAAACGAAGGAAAAAAATCTGTATGTATTTGAGCTTGTGTAAAAACAAAAATTGGCAGGTAGCCGTTTAATCAACCAGACATTTGGCTGCTGCGCTAGAAGTTAATCTGGGACGCTGGGCTGTTCTCTCTCTTACGGGAAAATGTTGGTGTTTTTGCTTCGGAGACATAGTTGAGGGTAATAAAGCCTGCAGGCAGGAATTATAGAGCGAACTGAGAACAAAATGTCTGGTACATCTCTGTATATTTAGTGGTTTAATTTGATTCTCTCACTACCTCTCTTGCATTGGTCTCCTCTCCTGGGAGAGATACTGTTGTTCCATCACTGCCAATGTAATGTGTGTAGGAGGTGAGGTCCGCCTGGAGACTCAGATGGGTGTTTTATCTGTGTATTGGTGCGCACGTGTGTTCGGTTTGCTCTGTAAATTCTGCAGTGTCGTGCGATGGTGCAGTGTCTTTGTATAGAGAAGCAAGCCAGCGTGTGTCCTTGGACGCTAAAGAGTTAACGGTTTGTTGGTGGGGTAAAGGCTGATTTGTCACTGTGCAGAGTATAATTAGAGTCAGGCTGTACATATTTAGAGCTCTAATTAACTTGTTTCAGGGTTCACTTACTGCATGTAAC